>NW_028038680.1:0-9816 GCF_054177405.1 Leptonychotes weddellii | reverse complement strand
GAGAGGGACAGAGGAGGGCGGTGGTGAGGTCAACCCTGGCAGCCTTTCGCTCCGCGGCATCCTGTGAGTAGACCCAGGCACCGCTCAGAGAATAAAAGAAACCAAAGGTAATACTTCTTGAGGTTCGTCATTTTTCTCTTCTTTTTGTCCTTTCGTCTCTCATTACCTCCAAAAATGCTGAGAAAATGGAATTCAAGGACGGTATACATTTGCTGAAGGAATACAATATACATGAACATTGCCAGGCTAGAAACTCATCACAATATTCCCAACTCACAGGAAAGCAACCGTCCCCAAAATGAGAAACTGTAGGTTGGCAGAGCCCATCACAGACGAGGCGGGAGGAGGAGAAGGAGAAGCGTCTGCCATTCCCCTCCTGTTGTCCCCATTCAGTAGAAGACTCTGCCTACAACAGCCCAGGATTCGATGGGGGGGTCTCCTCTTTGGGGTTTTCAAACCCAAGTGTTAGACCCCCGCTGCAGGGTTCCCGACCACCCTGCTGGGCAGGAAGAAGATTGCGGCGCGGTGCCGGTCGGGCCCGGCTTCCTTTAGCTCCTGGGGGTCTGGGGTTCTGTCTCCACGTGGGCCGGTCTCCGGGGCAGCTCTGCACACTCGCGTCCTTGCAGCCTCGCCGAGCGCTGGTGGAGGGGGCTCGGACCTCAGGAGCGGAGCGGGGCCCCCGCGCCACGACGCACGACCCCCGGAGGCGCAGGGCCCGGTCCGCAGGGACGTCGTGGGCCGGGGACTCGCCGCCCGCCTCTGGCCACAGCGCAAGATAGAGAAGAAGGTCTGAGGCCCTGATGCAGTGTCGCCCGGCCCGGCCCGGGACAAACGGGCCGCGGTGGCTTCCCGCGCCGGTGTCCTGCGCTTTCGGAGGGAGTCTGCACACAGCGCCTTCCCCGCCGTCTGCGCGAGCTTCCCCGAGGCCGCATCGAGGCTCCGAGCCGAATGCAGTGAGGTTGTGCGGAGCAAGGCAGCGGGAAAACCACCGAACCTGTGCGTGGGCCATGGTTGCTCAGGTCCGGGTGGCTCTGGGCGGATGAAAGCCCAAGAAAGGGACGGGGTCCGCTCAGAAACGCAGCTGCACAGCGAAATCGTGCTCGGATGCAAGAAGTTCCACCCGCCCCCGACGTGGGCTCCGTGGCTTAGCTGGTTAAAGCGCCTGTCTAGTAAACAGGAGATCCTGGGTTCGAATCCCAGCGGGGCCTTTGCAGCTCCTGTGTTTACACGCTGGCCTGATCCTGCCCGTTTTCTTACACTTGGACTTGCAGTTTTTATTTCTACCATCGGCCTCCCTCCACACACTCCCCAACCCTCACCCCGCCACCCCCGACTTCGGCCGTAACAGGTAGTATCCCAAGGCCTTGGACACAAAACGGAGCTGATTTTGGTACCGCCACACGAAGCAAGACCGGGTTAATAACCAACGAGCAATAAGGTACTAGCATGTGCCCTGTTTTCCTGATGTGTCTTTTTGTAAATACAAAGAACAGGTTCCCTTGGGGTTTTCCGGGCAATGTGATCTCGGGTATCCAATCCTGATTTCATACAGTTCATGAACGGACCGGTTGAAGTTCAGAGAGGGAACTCTGTGGGCATGAGCTTTAACAGCATATTTGCCAGTGCTCTAGAGATTGTAACTCAACTGCAGGTGTGTGGGGGGCCTGGGGGAGCCATGGAGGTAGATGATTTAATCCAAGAAATGTGTGAGTGTTGACTGAATGCTGATCAGCGCGGCTTACATCCGGCGGGGCCCAGGGCAGAATGAAAATGTAAGGTCCCTCATCCAAAACAGGAGGGGAAGCCTGCGGCCCACGGACACCTGGGCTCCGCGCGGCTCTTCTGCACCTGCGGGCTGTGTGCCGGCCGTCACACTTGCGCCTCCCTCCGCGCGTATAAAATCGGGGCCGATCCTGCTGCGCTCGGACAGGAACCCAGCATCTCCACCGCCGTGCGTGTGAGGCTTTAATTCTTCCGAAGTAAGAGTCTGAGGTGTAATGCGGTCGCTCTTGGGGGCATGTGCAAGCGGTCGTTTGTGGCTTGCGCCCCAGCATCGATTCTTCCTCCTGACTGTCCCTGTAGCCCAGCAAACAAATACATAAATAAATAATTTTTTTTTAAGGAGAGGGAAAGTGCCATTACAAGTAGTAATAGAATATAAGTCTTTTCCCCTTTCTTCCTTGGTCTCTCTCGACCTTTAATGTATTTTTCATTTGCTTATTTAATGTCATTCTGATTAAGTGGAATCCACGTTGTAAATTATCAGCATGAATGTTACTGTCGACCTTGACTTCACACATCAAGATTCACGGGGCTCGGCGATGGCTGTTTGCAGGAAGGGAAGCAAGGGAAGCCGGACGCGCACGTTGCGCTCACTCCCTTTGTCCAGACGCCTTGTTCGGTTGTCCCGTCGAACATCAGTTACAAAACAAATTCAAAGGTGTAATTATTACGGAGTTTCAAGATGGCAGATACAGGTCTCGGGGTTGCGGGAGCCGCCTGTCCTCGTCAACAAAAGCGCTCCACCTGCCGAAACCCGGGGTCGAACCAGGGACCTTTAGATCTTCAGTCTAACGCTCTCCCAGCTGAGCTATTTCGGCTGCCCGAAAGCAGAACTTCCCGATTATTTATTTTTCAGTACATGGATTGTTCTCAACTTCCGTTTTAGGAGATTCTGGATTCTTCGTGCTGCTGTCTAACCGTCCAGGACATTTATGCACCCAGAAATTGGGGGGAATCTATTGTCTTCCGTCTATATCGCTCGGACCCAATTCCTGGCAGCGTGGGCCGGTAGGTGAGGGAGGAAGACGCGAGAGAGGTAACAGGGTTCCAACGGAAAGCCGCATCTCGCAGGTTAACCCAGACACATCTCGGAAAATTAAGGAAACTAAAGAAAAAATTTCGTGGGGTCCCATACATAAGAGAAAATCTTCGTGACCCTTGGTCAGACAAATATTTTGTAGATAGGACAACAAAAGCATAAAATTCGATAAATTTAACCTCGTCAAAAAATGTTAAATTCTGCTCTGTGAAAAGCATGTTTAAAAGAACAGAAAGGCAAGTCACAGACTGGGAGACAAGCTTTGCAAACCATATATCTGGTAGAGGATTTACATCTAGAACACATAAAGGGCTCTAAATAGTCAACAATAAGAAAACCTGATTTAAAAATACCAAAATATTTTAAGTAGAGATTTTGTCAAAGAAGTTATAAGGAGGGCAAATAAACAAAAGATGTTCAACATCAGTCATTAAGGAAATACGAATTAAAACCATAATGATATACCACTTATAACTGCAGTTATAAGAGTTACTAAATTTTTTTAAAGATTTTATTTATTTATTTGACAGAGAGAGAGACACAGCGAGAGAAGGAACACAAGCAGGGGGAGTAGGAGAGAGAGAGGCGTGCTTCCCGCTGAGCAGGGAGCTGGATGCGGGGCTCGGTCCTAGGACCCTGGGATCAGGACCCAAGCCAAAGACAGATGCTTAACAACTGAGCCACCCAAGAGTTGCTAAAATTTAAGAATGCTAGCCATACCAAATGTTGGTAAGAATGCAGAGGAAATGAAATTCTCATACACCATTAGCAGTAGTGAAAAAGAATTTCTTTAAAAGTTGAAGGTGTACCAACCCCATGATCCAAGCATTCAAATTCTAAGTATGTATCCAACAGAAAAAAAAAAATAAAACTATTATGTCCATACAAATTCTTGTATACAAATATTCATATCAGCTTTATTTGTAATAGCCAATAACTGGAAACAACCCAAATGCTTATCTTAAATGGGTGAATGGACAAACAAATTGTGGTATATCCATACCATGAAATACTACTCAGCATAAAATGGAATAAACTATTGATACATTAAACATGGTGATTTCAAAATAATTATGATGAGTGAAAGAAGTAAAACCAAAAAAGTAAATATGATATGATTCCATTTGTATAAAACTTCAGAAAATGCAAACTAAACTACAGTGACAGGAATTAGGTCAGTGGTTGCTTGGGAATTGAAAGGCAGGGAGGAGTAGGAAGGAAGTTGAACGCAAACATTTTCTTCCTCTCTCTTTCTCTCCCCTTCCCCCCCTTTCTCTCTCTCCTCCTCTCTCCTTCCCCTCCTCCCACTTTCTTTCTCTTTTCTAGTCTTGCCAACCATCTGTAGTGTGAAGACCATTTCTCAAGATATGGAATTGAGGGACGCAACACAATTGGAAATAAGCAATAATCATTTTCATTCAATCATTATCATTCATTCATTCATTACATTCAAAGTGCTTCCTTGGTTTTCTAGAGCAAGATATCCTGGTCTTCAAGATGGCTGGTGAGCAGGCAAGGTTCACTGTAGAAAGTGAGGGAAGAGAGTAATTACAGACCAAAGACACTTGAAGAGGTGGGTACAGACAAGATGGTCAATGAAGATTAGGTAGAGTGATCTATGGAGGATAAAGACACCATAGAGAAAAAGAATGAAGACAAGTGAAACTCCCAACCTGAGATTTTCCGGAGAAGTGGTTTTCAAAAACAAAGCAAAGCAAAGCAAAATAAAACAAAATGAAGGCAATAGGATGGTAAGGAGCTCTTAGAGAAGACTGACCCCAGCTGGGAAGAACCTAGGAGCAGGAATGGTATAAATTCGGACTTTGAATTTACTATACTTGAGTCTAGCCAAAAAAAAAAGTCCAATTTAGAAATTGTAGAATTAGTGTCATTTACAGAATAAATTTTCTGACACACATAAAAATGGCCTTGCCTAAGAATACAGAAGATAGTCATATTTCTTAATACATCACAGAAGAAAAAGCTCTCACCTGGGGGGTGTAGCTCAGTGGTAGAGCGCATGCTTTGCATGCATGAGGCCCTGGGTTCGATGCCCAGCACCTCCAAGGGTGCTTCCCTTTTTCCTATTTCCAATGTGTTCCATATCCATACACTCCTTCAGGGATGCCAAATCGGGTTTTCTGTTTCTGTTTTTTGTTAATTCTTTTTTCTGCTCACATGGAAAGTAAAAATGATTGGTACGACATCAGAAGGAAGAAAGGAAAAGAAAAGACTTATTCAACATCCCTGAATGCAACCAGCTTTGTCACCTGGACTACCATTTTACAATATGACTTAAAAAAAAGAAGATCCAAAGTAAGAGGAAGAGAGAGAGAGAGAGAAGGGATGAGTGGAGGAGAGAAGGGGAGGGAAGAGGAGAAGAGGGGGAGAGAGAGACTGGTGCCATTTCTTTAGTCGGAACGGCTAATCCTAAAGACAAGGGCATGAGAAAAATTAGAGTGATGTGAGCAGGATTCCAGCTGTGTCTGGAAAAACACTTTGGACTGCGGTCCGAGGGCCTTGGACAAACACCTATTCATGATCCTTTATTACATACCAGGAATAGAACACATGAACTCAAACACAGACTTTTGTTTCTTCAGTAAGAGCCCGGAAAATGACAAAGTAAGGAAAAGCCCATCATCTATCGGCTTTAATTTTGGAGACAAAGTAATGTTCATCCCCCACAATATAGAACACTTCGCTTTCAGATAAATCCACGTAATGGAGAGGTCTTGGCTCCCAAGAAGTCAGCCATCTCCTTGTTTCCTTCCCATTCCACTGTACCTGAAAAAGTTGAGAACCAGATGCTCTGCACTAGTGGAGGTAGGAGACCCCCCCCTTCAATAAACCAGTCCCTGTGGACTATTTCTGCTCAGAGATGGTCCTCTGGGGACTAGAGGAACTGATGCTGTGTCCTTGCACAGATGTAAGTGATCTGCAGTTTCCGCTTCGGCTTCTCTTGAAATGGCCCCTCTCTGAAGATGCTCTGCGAGGAGTCTGACTACGGGGAGGTCACCTTGCTACAAGAAAGCCCACGCTAGAACCTGGAGAGAAAAGTGAGCAGAAAGCCATGTGGGGTAGTGCTGATGCCCCGGAGTGGAGCCTCCTCGGACCTTCGAGGCCAACCCTGCTGCCAGCTAAAGGAAGAGTAGCGAACAACCCCAACTCCAGCAGCAGAAGAGGGCCCAGCCAAAATTTCTGACCCAGGGAATTGTGAGCAAGTGTAATTAATGGTTGTTTAAAGTCACTGAATTTCGAGAAGTATGATACATTGCATTATATAACTAAAATAGTCACAGATTGGCAAAGACGGACAAAGAAGAGAAATCACCTTATCTGGAAGCTGATGGTAGGAAATGGGACTTTTACTGGTGTTGTAAGGAAAATTTAAGACCATACAAGGAATATAATTTTTTTTAAAAATGAGATCGGTTTGGGGGAATCTCATTTTTTTTTCATTTTTTATAAATACCAATAATAAGTTCTTTATCTACTGGTCTTATTTTTTTAATATTTTATTTATTTATTTGAATCTACTGGTCTTAATGGATAACTTTGAGTCCTTACTCTAAGAAGCCCTGTCCTCCCAGCCACATGAATGTCTGAAATTCAGGTTCAGGAATGTCTGCAGAATTCCAGACTCAGATTGTAATGTGCTTGGGCAGACATCCTCAAGAGGCGATCATGTAGACATTTAAATTATGTCACATCCAAACCCAAACTATACATTTCCCCCTTACTGCTCCCAAAGCAAAAACAAATCAACAGACCAATAAGAACAACAAACTAACAGAATACTCACTCCCTCCTCCTATATTTACTATTCTTTGCACAAGGCATCACCATCTGCGTAATCCAACCTGCAGGCCTTCCTAAGTACTAAGTATTAGACTCCAACGAGAGTCCAAATCCAGTGTCAATCTACCTTGTTCCTCAAATTTCTCCCTTGCCTTTCATTATTAAATTCATTGTTTTATCTGTGCAGCAGACCCCTGAAAGAACCTCCACAGTTGCCTGCTTAGGTTAGGACACAGCGAAAAAGTCACTGGACTGTCTACATGTATGGCTTTCTCGCTCTGCGGCAGCCTGATCTGCCCCCTGACTGCTGCTTCTCCGAAGCCAGTTGAGCCAACAGGCTGAGACGCCGAGGAATGTCCACTAACGTGCTCTTGGGAAAGCTCCCGCTGGTTCCCATGTCAAAGCTGGAAATAATGGAGAGGAAAAGGAAAACAGTTCCTCAACAGGCCTTGAACTGAAACTCTTAAATCTCACATTAAGAGGCTCAAACTCCACGGCTGACCTCTACCACTTTACAACAGAGGTGCTTCCTGAAACCTAGTCGGGCTGGACACATTTGGTTTCTCCAACAGAAATACAACGTGACCACAGATAAAATTTCCAAATTTTATACGGGATCCCCAGAGGACTTCAGCGGTTGGGGGTGTAGCTCAGTGGTAGAGCGCGTGCTTCGCATGTACGAGGCCCCGGGTTCGACCCCCGGCTCCTCCAAACGTGCCTTTTCGTGCGCTTTACCATGTTTCCCCTGCCCCCGTTAAAATAATACACAGTCCAATGCATTCCTTTCAACATTATGCCATTTCTACTCCAGGGGACTTGGTGCCACCAAGACGCAAACATTCACAGAAGAAGAGGGAAGAAAAGAAGCCGCACTCGTCAGCCTGAACGCCGCCTGGAACACCAAGGTGCAGCCGCATCCACAGACCCAAGCACTGCAGGTCTCATTTGGCAGAATCCCTAAAGAGCAGGGCAGAAAAAGAACAGAAAAGAGAAAAAACAGATCTGTGAAGGTTCCTAGGTTTTGCGAGCACTGTGCGGCCCAAAGCGCAGGGGCCGGTGCCCCCTGCTGCCCCCGCCTCGGGGAGCGCGCCCGGAGCCGCGGCCTGCAGGCGTCAGGGGCAACCGAGACCCGCGCCGAGCGCACGTTCAGAGCATCATCGGGGAGCTGGAGACCCCCAGCTCTGCTCCATGAGCGAGCGCCCCCCGACTGTAAAGGATAGATCCTGGAATGTGGAGCACGGTCACTTGTATTCCCTGTTAAATGGACTTTCACAAGACGTTTACACAAAACGTATATTGGAAGGCTCCCACTAACTCCCCACCAACCCCTTGCTGAAGCTGAATCTCAGAAACTCTGGCAAACAACGGATTTAAATTCCTTACCTTTGGCATTTCCCCGCTGAACTCTTTTGTTCCTAAATCTTTAAATGAATTAACACCTAGTGTAACACCACACCGAATGTCCAGGAGGAAAATGTGGCCAAAGGTCTTTGGGTGGGAATAAGGACAAATATATAAGTTGCTTTTATTTAAACAAACAAATTAACAGCATTTGTTAAAGAGTCGGTACAAACTACGGAATATGGAATATCAATGCTCTGCACTTTGTTTTCTGTGCAAGTCACACTTTGGGTGAATGCACCAGAATCGTTCCATTTTTCTTTGCAAAGCCTTTTTACATGCTACCTTTTGTATTAGAAAAGGATGCTTTAAAATGGAAGTCAAAATTTAAAAGATGATGTCTAAATTCCCTCATTTGGAAAAGCTAAAAGCAGTTCCTCCTAGTTCCTCTGAGATCACGAGAGGGAGCAGGGATCCCTCACAAGCTCAGTTTCCTTTAGGACTCAAACCCCAGACTGCCACGTTAGCCAGCTGAGCCACAGAACCCCCTGCCAGGGCCATCTCTGGGCTACCCTCACTCGGGTACGTTGTTGTCACACTGCTGTCTAAATTATTTCAGGGCAGAGGCTAAGTGAATGAGCTTTTCTTCTCTTTGATTCTCATTCTCTTGCCTCCTGACTGGGATGCTGAGTAATCAGCATTGGAAAACAGCTTGGACCACCGTCTTCCATTTTGCCAAGCACCCATTCTTGGGGCATGATTTTCCTCTTGCTCTTTACGGCCTCACTGTACTTCCCATGGAGCCCTGAAACTGCCTCAGAGAATCTCTCAAGCAGCTGTTAAAAGCCATGAGATATAAGAAGTCGCCATAAAGCAACCAAACAGTGGCCACATAACCCGTGAGGGCATCAGTATGTAGGATGCATTGTTCCAGGGGAAGGGAGTAGCTGACCCCTAGACCCTCAAAGCCCCCAGCAGAGGCGTGCATGGCCCACCCTAACTCAGGTGGCTTCTGGTTGGAACTCCGAATGTGTCACTCCTTCTCCGGCTAGTCTGACGGTGTCACAGATTTCCCACATCATTACACCAGGGTCTCGGCACCTGCAACACTTCTGGCTGTCCCCCCAGCAGGAAATGCTGGAAGAAGGGCCCCAAAGAACAGGACCTGAAACGTTGCCTCAGGAAAATTAGATCCAGATGGAAAAAGGAAACATCCCAAATAAAAAACAGTAATTGTATGTTGTCAGTCATTGCTATAGCAAACTCTGGAGCCCAGCATCCTGGTCGGGAAACGGGCGGTGGTTTTGTCTGGAGGACTCTGTCTCTGGGACCCACAGAGAAGCACAGGGAGGCCTCCTGGAGGCAAGGCAAGAACTACTTCCCAGTAGCAGCTTTACTTTTATAACAACCTCCCCACCCCAACCTCCCTTGTGGACAAATACTCAAACCTTAGCCATCACAGGGGCACAAAGAATAGACGCTTCCCTCCTGTTGCAAAATTTGTGGTGGCCAAATATGAGTTTGGGGGAGTAATCCTAAATGACTGTGTCTTCTCTTTTAGTTTTCATTCGGATACTTTTCTCCCTGTGCGAAATCTGTACGTTCCTGAATGTCCCAGTAAGTTGTAGATCAACTCTCCGGTTCCCCAGTCGCCTCCCCTCCGCTCCCTCGAATCACAGGGCGAGGCTCAGTTGGCGCCAGGACGTCGCCGAAAGGGGCGCTTAGAGGCGAGTCGACATTCAAAAGTAACTTGGCGAATAACTTCATCGCCCGGAAGCGACCCTCCAAATACAGAGACGAAGACTGTGGATCAGAACGCAGCGGTTGCCGAACCTGGGGACCGTCCGGGACAT
>NW_028038679.1:0-494 GCF_054177405.1 Leptonychotes weddellii | reverse complement strand
GGGAAACATTTAAGGTCACCTCAGTCACAGATCAGAGTTTATCCCCAAGAATTATACTAAATTGTACTGAAGGGAGAGTGAGGGCTTCCAGTGGGGTTGATAACCTAGTAAAGCCCCATACACTGCAGTTTGAGAAGGGTTCCCATCCAGGCCCCACCTGCCAGCTAACATGACCCACCTGGGTACCCTCAGCACTCAGCTGGCCCTCCCATTTGGAAGAGAACCTTACTAGGACTGTAGACCTACCTACATCTGAGCAGGTGCAAGCCCATGCCAGATCACTCAACCTACCCTTCCAAATATGAACAAAAGAATGAGGATTCACAGACACGGGGGGAGGAACATCTTTGCCTGGCCCCCAAGAGCCTACGCATTTTGGCACCTGCCATCCCCATCAGGCTTTCTTTTTTTTTTTTTTTTTATTCTTATGTTAATCCCCATACATTACATCATGAGTTTTAGATGTAGTGTTCCATGATTCATTGTTTGTGCAT
>NW_028038678.1:0-494 GCF_054177405.1 Leptonychotes weddellii | reverse complement strand
AAATGTTTACTCAGGTCCTTAGGTCTTCTACCCATTTTTACATTGGATTGTTTTGTTAATGTTGAGTTATATAAGTTCTTTATATATTTGGATATCAACCCCTTATTGGATATAACATTAGCAAATATCTTCTCCCATTCAGTAGGCTGCCTTTTCTTTTGCTGTTTAAAAGCCTGTGTGTGTGTGTGTGTGTGTGTGTAGTCCCAATAGTTTATTTTGCCCCCCACCTTACCTGAGGAGATATATCCATAAATATATTCCCCAAAGACTCATGTCCATGTTTTCTTTAAGAAATTTAATAGTTTTGGGTCTCCAATTTTAGTCTTTTTATTAAATTTTATTTTATTATGTTACGTTAGTCACCATACAGCACACCATTGGTTTTTGATGTAGTGATCCATGATTCATTGTTTGCGTATAACACCCAGTGCTCCATGCAATACATGCCCTCCTTAATACCCATCACCAGGCTAACCCATTCCCCCACCCCCCTA
>NW_028038677.1:0-494 GCF_054177405.1 Leptonychotes weddellii | reverse complement strand
ATATATATATATATAAGTTTATTTTACAGACACATTATTTGAAAAGTGTATAAATCTGGGGTATTCTTCCTAACGAGTTACCTAGAAAAAAAAACACCAGGTTGAGAACTACCAGAATAGCTCCTATTTTTTTTTTTGACCTATAAAAACGACAATTTTATACTATATTATGTTACATACAAACAGGTGACATATACTAGTCTGTCAGTTGAATTTTTACGTTTCCTTTCTTTCATACTCTTCCAGAATCTCCCCTATACGGTTGGGGAGAATGGCTCTACTAAGTCCTGTCATCAGGAAATTTCCCAGGTGGAGAGTGATTGGTTTGTGCAATTCACTTCCTAGGGAGAACTGAACAAACATGGCCTAGAACAACAGGCTTACTGATGGTCAACTCTGAGAACCTCTTTCATGAAGAAAAAGAAAATTCTTAAAGAAAATGAAATAATGCCAGGAATATTTATAAATAAAAAATAAATGAGAAAACAATAAAA
>NW_028038676.1:0-494 GCF_054177405.1 Leptonychotes weddellii | reverse complement strand
AGGATGGGTTAGCCTGGTGGTGGGTATTGAGGAGGGCACGTTCTGCATGGAGCACTGGGTGTTATGCACAAACAATGAATCATGGAACACTACATCTAAAACTAATGATGTAATGTATGGGGATTAACACAACAATAAAAAAAATAAAAGTAAAAAAAAAAAAGAAATACAAACTCCAGATTATTAAGAGGTTTCCCAGAGCTATGTGGATGTGGAATTAAGAGTAGAATCTATGTCCCCTTGCCTTTCAGTCAGATATGGGTCATACTGCCTCCCAAAATGCACTAGTTAACTCCTTTACTTCTAGTCACAATAACAGCCCATTTATTGAACACTCACTATATGTCAGGCACTTGGTAAGTGCTTCATATTATCTCCTACAATACTTACAACAACCCTAGGATGTATTTATTGTTATCCCCACTAGCTAAGGGAATTAAAGCTAAGAAAGGTTACACAGCTAATAAATGGCTGAGCTGAGATTAAACCCAAAT
>NW_028038675.1:0-494 GCF_054177405.1 Leptonychotes weddellii | reverse complement strand
AAAAATATATTCTCATTTTGAATTCAAAACAATTTGGGAAAATAATTTAGGAAGAACAAAGAAAAGAAATTTGGAACTTATCCGTGATAGTTTCAATTTAAAAATTAAAAAAAAAAAAACCAATAGGATATGCATTCAAACTCTACTTCCCTAAATAACTTATATATCTATACAAAACCTATAGAAAAAAAAAACAAAATAAAAAAGTCAAGTTCCATATATTATTATCTTGGAATGTTATAAATAAAAGAGCATAAAAATAATAGTTCTTATTTTATTTTATTGTATTTTTTTTAATTTTATTTTATTATGTTAATCACCATACATTACATCATTAGTTTTTGATGTAGTGTTCCGTGATTCATTGTTTGATTGTTTGCGTATAACACCCAGTGCTCCATTCAATATGTGCCCTCTTTAATACCCATCACCAGGCTAACCCGTCCCCCCTCCCCCTCCCCTCTAGAACTCTCAGTTTATTTCTCAGAGTCCAT
>NW_028038674.1:0-494 GCF_054177405.1 Leptonychotes weddellii | reverse complement strand
AACTGGTAGGTCTATAGTATGGAATATTATTCAGTGATGAAATAAGCTACCAACCTTAGTAGGTTTTAGTAAACACATGGAAGAAACCTTAAATGAATATTGCTAAGTAAGGGCCACGGGCGGGTCCACTTCTCACTGTGTGCTCCCACCACCCTTTCAGGTTGAGGAGGGGGTGGTCCCCCAGCCTGTCCTGACAAAGGATCAGAGATGAGATCTTTTCCAGAACAAGGAAGGAGGCCTTCAGACAGATCACCACAATAAGTGTAGTCAACATCCCTTACCATACATAGTTACGATTTGTTTTTCATGTTTTTCTTGTGATGAGGACTTTTAAGATCTACTCTCTTAGCAATTTTCAAATATACAATACAATGTTAATTATAGCCATCATGCTGTACATTGTATCCCCATGACTAATTTATAACTGGAAGTTTGTGCTTTTTGACCTCCTTAAGGCCTTTTGCACACCCTCCAGTTTCCCCTGTGGCAATCAC
>NW_028038673.1:0-494 GCF_054177405.1 Leptonychotes weddellii | reverse complement strand
AAAAAAAATCTAGTCTTGAATATAACCTATTATGTAAATGATAATAAATACTCTACTGGAAATTTTTTATATATTTGTATAATTATCATGTTTCTTATAATCTGTTAAAGTTAGTTTGTCACTATCTTTGCTGTAAGGCACTTTCATTGCCATATCAGACATCTAAAGGGGTGATATATTTAACATATGCTAGTCAAGAAAATCCCTCTGGGGTTTAGAGATCTAGGCTGCCATCTGGAGAAAATACAGAGTGACTTTGTTTTCTTTCTCATTACACAGAGTCCATAATAACCCGAGGCAAAACTCAGAGTTTAATTCTCTCCAGTTCTAACACACTGGATTTGTTTTCCACCCTCCTATGAATGGAAGGGATTTACAACTCATTATCTTTTGGCAAGTCCATGGCAATGTTATTTTTAAATAACATTTTCTAATAAACTCCTAGACTAAAGAATGGTTTGCTAAGCTACTCCAAGCAAAGACCTGGATATTGC
>NW_028038672.1:0-494 GCF_054177405.1 Leptonychotes weddellii | reverse complement strand
TTCTGTATCATAAACTGTTGGCATCTGCATTGTTGCCTGTATCCTACTTGGAATAATTGTTATTAGCTTCGTAATATTCTTGCTATGATATTCCAGAGTCCGATGGTTGACTTTTGGTGGAAAGCAAAATTTTCCTTCAGTGCCCACTAAATGGCATACACTGTACCAAACTCTCAAATGTCTTCAACATCTGTGCCCTTGGGAACGTTCACTTTAGGGAGTTAACTGAGTGAACAACACCGCCTCACCATTTGGTGAGCAGCAAAACTCAGAAAGAGAAAGAAGCTAAAGAATGAATTCATTTGAAGATGAGCAGACAAGGGGAGATGTTAGCTTACAGATGGCTTAGCTTAGGGTTGGTTTAGGGACAACAAATGGTGCGTTTCCTGCAGGCCCCGGGGCAGTCATTGCTGGGTCAGACGGAGCTTTGTCATGTGTTCGGCCCAATTCTCCATAAGGCTGCAGGCAGCACTGGCATCCTGGTTTTTAGCCAT
>NW_028038671.1:0-494 GCF_054177405.1 Leptonychotes weddellii | reverse complement strand
CGGGCGTTGTGCCAAGTGCACCATCACGATCCATCCCATGTCACCTCTCAGGCCTGTGCCATAAGCACTATGATCTCCCGTTTTCCAGATTAGGAAACCGAGGCACGGAGAGATTAGGAGACTTGCCCAAGGTCACAGATCTGGGAGACGAGGCTGGGACTGATTCCCACCCCAACGGGCCTACCCCAATACCTGCACCTTGCCCCCAGCCCAGCGGGAAGCTCTGTGCCCAGGCCCTGCCCTCCGGGGGGTAGGCGCCCCTCATGTGCATCCGCTCCTGGAGTCTGCAGGGGTGGATGGTCGCACTAACTTCCCCTCCACCTGTCCCAGGGCACTTGCCCTCGGTGCAGGGGGCTTGGCCCTCTTTCCCAAAGGAGGCAGCCCTTTGCCCACACTGCACCCGTGGAGCGCCAAGGAGAGGGGGCGGCCGGTTGGGGCTTCCTCCAGCCCAGCCCCCAGCTCCTGCAGGGGCTCTCCACAACCCCCCCCCAGGG
>NW_028038670.1:0-494 GCF_054177405.1 Leptonychotes weddellii | reverse complement strand
TATCTAGTTGTTTTGTTTTCTCATTTTCTGATGAACAAACACATTCATCGCCAAGAAAATGAAGCTCACATTTAATCATGTCATTGTCCTGCTACCGGTACGTTACTGGTTCCTTTTTGTCTAGAAACTCTAGGCCTTTCCTTTACCTTCAGGCTGCAAACAGCCCCTCAGCCCGCCAGGAACCAGCCCCACTAGTCTACGTGCTTGCTGCCTCCTGAACAAGCCCTCCCGATTTCTCACCTCTGGGCCTTTCCACTTCCCATTTCCCCATACCTGAACCGCTCACCCTCTGGAAAACTCCTACTTATCCTATGAAGCCCAACTCAAAAGGCCCCTTCCTGGAAACACAGTTAGGTGTCCTGGAACTGGCATGGTCCTTGGAGAAGTTTGGGTTCTAGTCCGAGCTCTTCCTTGTGACCTGACAAATCACTCTTAGGACTGCCTTCTTGTCATTGTTTCTCTGTCTCTCCCGTTAAACCTGGAACCCCTCAACG
>NW_028038669.1:0-9816 GCF_054177405.1 Leptonychotes weddellii | reverse complement strand
ATCATGACCTGAGCCGAAGGCAGACGCCCAACGACTGAGCCACCCAGGCGCCCCAGTATCCCGTTTTTGATAAGATGATTTTAAATAGATTAAAAAGTAATTTCTTAATAAAAACTATAACGGGGGCACCTGGGTGGCTCAGTCGTTAAGCGTCTGCCTTCAGCTCAGGTCATGGTCCCAGGGTCCTGGGATCGAGCCCCGCATCGGGCTCTCTGCTCCGCAGGAGGCCTGCTTCTCCCTCTCCTACTCCCCCCTGCTTGTGTTCCCTCTCTCGCTGTGTCTCTCTCTGTCAAATAAATAAAATCTTTAAAAAAAATAAAATAAAAACTATAATGTACATTTTAAATATAATTTGTAATGGTATTCACAATATTAAAAGAAAAATTTAATCTTTTTCCTGCTTAATATGTAGTACATGTTGTTTAATGTATTTTAAATTAATTTTGTAAGGAAAAGCATGATTTATAGACAAAGAAATGACACTTAATTTTGGATTGAATTTATACTACAATAGAGATTGAATCAGACTCTGTGCTATAGAAATAGACTTTTCTGTCCTCATGTTTGGTATTTATGCATTTGTGCTTTAAAAATTATGTCTTAGAAATTTTTTTTGGTGTTTTGTTTCTAAATCATAAAATGATAGTGGTTTCCAGCTATTTGTAAGCATTTCTCTGCAGATAGTGTATTTCCTGTGTGGATGGTTTTTTCAAAATTGAGCAGAAAGGCCAGAATGACTATAATTGTCACTTAATTTTCCCCTTTTAACATTGTTTTTTGAAGTACTAGAGACATCTTGCAAAGCTATACAAGGATTTTGATCAGAAGGTTTGGCAAGATGATCTTGAGGCAAATTTGCAGAATTAGATTTCTTTTATGCCCTTCTGTAATGTGTATTTAAGTATCGTGTCCTATGCTTCTCTTTTAGTAGATGCTAGTACTGTCTTTTAATCAGAACATCTTTTGGACCACTGGTTGAGAAATACTGACCAACCATGATGGTTGCTTCATTTTTATTATTATTATTAATATTATTTTTAGAAGATTTTATTTATTTATTTGTCAGGGAGAGAGAGAGAGCACAAGCAGGGGGAGTGGCAGGCAGAGGCAGAGGGAGAAGCAGGCTTCTCTCTGAGCAGGGAGCCCGATGCAGGACTTGACTAGGACCCTGGGATCATGACCTGAGCTGAAGGAAGACATTTAAACAACTGAGCCACCCAGCATCCCTAAATAGTTGCTTTAAAGCAATTATGTTTGATGCTGGCTCAGTTTCTGGGCTAACTTTAACTTCCTTTTAATATGAAACATTTCAAGCTTATGGAAGAGATACAAAGAGTAATAAAATGAACATCTGTGTCCCTACAACCTACCTTTGCTGAATTTCCTTCATATTAATATTATTTTTATGATATAATGATATTAAGTTATATAATATAAAATGTTATGGATAACAACCAAAGTCCCTGTGTTATTCCTCCCTGATCCTGTTCCCCTTACCCTCTTGTCCCAGAGGTAATTAGTATGGTGAAGTTGATGTTTGTTATTTCCCTTGCACGTTTCTACTTTTATTACAGATACACAGTCTTATTTCTAAAAACAAGATCCATGTTTTCAGACTTCATAAAAAGTAACTATTCTATACATGCTTTTTTTTTCACTCAAAGCCCCATTTTTATTTTATTTATTTATTTATTTATTTATTTATTTATTTAATTCATGAGAGACAGAGTGAGAGAGAAAGGCAGAGGGAGAAGCAGGCTCCCAAGGAGCAGGGAGCCCGATGCGGGACTCGATCCCAGGACCCTGAGATCATGACCTGAGCCGAAGGCAGACGCCCAACCATCTGAGCCACCCAGGCGCCCCAAAGCCCCATTTTTAAATGCTTTTGAGATTTGTTTGTATTGATAAATGTAGCTCCAGTTGATTCATAGCTGTATTCAATATAGAACTCCAGTTTATTTACCTATTCTCTGGCTGGCATTTAGATTTTTCCAATTTGTCCTGTTACAAAAACTGCTACAATTAACATTCTTTACATATTTCTTTGTGCACCTGTGTATGATTTTTATCTAGGGTACTTCAAACTTTTGAAGCACCTCCAAAATAATTTTAAGGTTCTTTTTACTTCCTTGTATACTTTTAGGTTGACAGGCAGTTGACATACATCATTTTTTAAAACAGGATTTATATAGTTGCAAAGAATAGTTACTAAAAAAAAATTATATTATTTTTTAAAATTTATCGGGTAGAATCCAAAGTTCATAGCAATTTGATAACCATTCCCCTTCATTTAAAAAAATACATGTGGGGGTGCCCAGGTAGCTCAGTCGTTAAGCGTCTGCCTTCGGCTCAGGTCATGATCCTGGAGTCCTGGGATTGAGCCCCACATCGGGCTTTCTGCTCCGCGGGAAGCCTGCTTCTCCCTCTCCCACTCGCCCTGCTTGTGTTCCCTCTCTCGCTCTCTCTCTGTCAAATAAATAAATAAAATCTTAAAAAAAAAAATACACGTGTAGGGACACCTGGGTGGCTCAGTCAGTTAAGCTTCTGCCTTCGGCTCGGGTCATGATCTGAGTGTACTGGGATCGGGTCGCGTCGGGCTCCCTGCTCAGTGGGGAGCCTGCTTCTCCCTCTGCCCTTTGCCTCCTCCCCCCTGCTCAGGCTCTGTCTGTCTCTCCTTCTCCATCAAATAAATAGATAAAATCTTAAAAAATAGTAGTCTTCTTTAAATCAATTTTTACACTGTTCCTTTTTTTTTTCTTTTTTTTGCTTAAATTCTTATTTTCATTCTAATAACCCCATATAATTTTATAATTTTTTTCTGGGTTATGAATTCTGCTCACTGATTTAGATGTCACATGTCATAAAGCTCTCCACTTTAAAGGGCACAATTCAGTGACTTTTAGTATGTTCATAAAGTTGTGCAACCATCATCATGATCTAATTCCAGAATATTTTCATTATGCCTGGGGGAAACTCTGTACCTATTAGCAGTCACTTCCCATTCCTCCTTCCTCCCAACCCATGACAGCCAGTCAGCTTTCTGTCTATGGATTTGTCTATTCTAGACATCACATGGGGTAAATGTTATCATACAATATGTGATTGTTTTGACTGACTTTTACTTAGCATGTTTGAAAGATTCATCTTTGCATCGTGGATCAGTACTTCATTCATTTTTGTGGCTGAATAATATTCCATTGTATGCATAAACCACATCTTATTTATCCATTCATCAGTTGATGGACATTTAGGTAGTTTTCATCTTTTAGCTATTGTGAATAATGCTGCTATGAATGTTCATGTACAAGTTTTTGTGTGGACATCTGGGTATGTCTCTTGGGTGTATACCTAGGAGTGGAATTGCTGGGTCATGTGGTAACTCAGTGTTTTACTTTTTTTTTTTTTTTTTTTTTTTGAGAGAGGGAGGGGCGGGAAGGGGCAAAGAGAGAATCCCAAACAGACTCCAGGCCCAGCACAGGACCGATGTGGGGCTTTTTTTTTAATAACCTGAGCCGAAATTAAGAGCCCGACGCTTAGCTGACTGAGCCACCCAGGTGCCCTTCAGTGTTTTACTTTTTGAAGAAATGCCAAACTTTTTTCACAGAGACCACACCAGTTACATTCTTACCAGCAGTTTATGAGAGTTCCATTTTCTCTACATTCTCACCAGTACTTATTTTCTGTGGTTTTATGCCATCCTAGTAAGTGTAGCTGGTATCCATTATGGCTTTCATTTGCATTTCCTTAATGTCTATTGATTTTGAGTATATTTTCATGTGTTTATTGGCCATTTATACATCTTTGGAGAAATGTCTACTCGGATCCTTTGCCCATTTTTAAATTAGGTTATATTGGGTTTTTATTGTTGAGCTTCAAGTGTTCTTTATATATTCTGGATATTATCAGACATGTGATTTGCAAATAATGTCTTCTAATTTTTTAGTTTTTCACAAAAGAAGACAACCTTGATAGTGTCTTTTGACGTAGCAAAAGTTTTTAATTTTGGTGAAGTCTAACTTAACTGTTTTTTCTTTGGTTGCTTGTGCTTTAAGTGTCTTATCTGAGAAACCATTTACTAATCCAAGATCTTGAAGATTTACGTCTGTGTTTTATTTTTAAGAGTTTTGTGGGTTTAGGGGCGCCTGGATGGCTCAGTCATTAGGCGTCTGCCTTTGGCTCAGGTCATGATCCCAGGGTCCTGGGATCGAGCCCCACATTGGGCTCCCTGTTCGGCAGGAAGCCTGCTTCTCCCTCTCCCACTCCCCCTGCTTGTGTTCCCTCTCTTGCTGTCTCTCTGTCACAAAATAAATAAAATCTTAAAAAAAAAAGTTTTATGGGTTTAGCTCTTACATTTTGGTCTTTGATCCATTTTGAATTAATTTTTGTACATGCTGTGAGGTAGGTACTTTATATTCTTTTGCATGTGGATATCTAGTTGTTCCAGTGACATTTATTGAAGAGACTATTTTTTCTCTATTGACTGGTCCTGGTACCCTTGTCAATTGACCCTAGATGTGTGGGTTTATTTCTAGACTCTCAATTATATTCCATTGACCTGTTTGTCTATTCTTTTGTCAGTACCAGCCTGTTTTGATTACTTTGTAATATATTTCAAAATCCTCCTAAATAATTTTTTAAATGTTTTATTTTGAGATAATGCAGATTCACATAAGGTTATAAGAAATAGTACAGAGATATCCTATCCTTCCACCTGTTTCTCTTAATGGTAACAACTTGCATAACAGTAGTATAAGAGCACAACCAGAAAATTGGCATTGATACAATTTTATCAGCCTTATTCAGATTTTACCAGTTTTCACGCACTAATTTGTGTATGTGTATTTCGGCCTTAGGATTTTATTCTAATATATTTCTGTATTGAAGATAGTTGAGTATGTTATATCTCTTCAAAATGAGGATTAGAATGTAAATGAAATTTTTTTTCAGTTTCATATTACCATGAGACCTTATGTGAAGAGTTTTTTCTGAATTAACTAATCATTATGATTATTTTTAGTGCACCATTGAACAAACCATATAAATGTAATGGACATTTTAGAAATAGCATTTGAACATAATAGGTAGATTTCTATTGGAATAGCATGTCTTATTGAGATGGATAGTACTTTAAAAAAAATCTATGGATGATATAACTTACTGCTGGAGTGAGACAAAATTTGGTATAAATCTTATTCTTTTTTTCCCCCTTTGGTAAATGTAAACCTGAGAAACCTTGTCTGTGCAGTGTAGTAACATGGTGACATCGGTGCTCTAGGAATGTTGTTGTGGCTGTGGGGTGCTTAGTAGACTTTGTGGTCAGGTCTCTGAAGCTGTGAAGATAGCCGGAGTAGAGCATAGCAGTGGGAATGGAGATGAAGGGATGAATCTAAGGAAGCCTTTGATGGCAGTTGTACCATGAATTGGTCATACATTTGATGAAGGGGATAAAATAGAGGAAGAAGCTAACAGATGTCACACCAACATTTTGAGCCTAGGAGAATGGGGCTGTTTTATCATTTCAGGTGGACTATAGTTGAATGGGAAGAGATATTCCTCCCACAAGATTAACTTAATATTTCAAATTATTAGCTAAGAATGTATCTAGAAACCTGTAAGAAACAAGGGGCCACACAAAGCAGAGCCAAATATAGCTTGTGTCAGAGCCATATTTTTTGGCTCCTGGTTTCTTTGCAGGGTTGAGTTTTGTTGATTCTGGAACTCTCAGTTTTTACTGTTGCACTACTCTGTTATGCTCTGGGTTTTTATTTCTGTTTTTTAAAGATTTATTTACTTATTTGAAAGAGAGTGAGGGAGCATGGGGGCGGGGAGGGGCAGATAGAGAGGGAGAGAGAGTCTTAAGCAGATTCTGCACTGAGCGCAGAGCCCGACGCGGGGCTCGATCTCACGACCCTGAGATCAAGACCTGAGCTGAAACCAAGAGTCGGATGCTTAACCAACTGTGCCAGCCAGGCACCCCTTCATTTCTATTTGTATTCAAAACATAATACAAATAATCTTCATATGGATGTTTAAGGAAATGCTTTACATAAACTATTGGACTTTCCTCATTCTTGAGCCAAACTAGGCATCCACAAGGCACCTCCTTATCTGAGGGAATCGAGCCAGGTCAGTGTTTAGATGTCTTTGAACAAAGGTTCTGCCTCTAGTCTTTTAGCTTCTGAAATGCTCTTTTCTCTAGAATGTCATGGATACATACAAGAGTTTATCCTGGACTTTCTTTGTAGCAAGCTGCTGGTAGTAAGAGCTTGAGAATTTTTGTTGTTACGAACTTTGCTGGAATTGATATTGTTACCCATTAGGCAGCAAATGTTATATGAACATCTGTGATATTTTAGGCACTGGAGAAAAAGAAGTGAATGAGATATGTCCTTGAGAAAATCATGGTTGCCTAGTGGGCAGAGATGTTTCTCTGTATCGTAACAGACCACGTGATAAGTCTGAAGGCAGAGAAGGCATCACTCAGCATCAAAAACATTGGGCACAGTTTCCAGAGTTCCAAGGGACATTTGAACTGAGATCTGAAAGGGTGATTAGGAGTTTACTAGGTGGGGAAGCAAGAGGGAGGGAAGATACAGAGATAGGATGTGCTAAGGCATGGGGACTTAAGGACAGATGATTTAAGGGAGGAGCGTGACAATTAGTATTATGGCAGTTTGGGCTGCTCAGTTGGGGGAGCAGTGGCTAGAGATGGAGCAGGAGAGGTAAGGTGGGGTTGGATTGTCATGGACCTTGTATATAGTGCTAAGGTGGGCAGAGGTTTCCATACAGGTTTGACATGATCAGATTGGCCTTTGAGGAAGATGACAGATTGTTCTGTACAGAACTGATCAGATCAGGGAGCTAGGCTGGGCTGTTGCAGGAGACCAAGCTTGGATGAGGAGAATTTGGACAAGGGCATTGGCAGTGGCAGTGGGAATGGACAAAATGGCAGTGGTTTTGTAGGCTGAATGAATGGGGTGAGGTAAAGGAACAGTTGGTAAGTTTTGAAAGATAGGGTGCATGATGACAAAATGTTGGGGAAAAAGAAAGAAGTTTCTTTTACTTTAATTTGTTTAATTTTTTGACAGGAAATATTTGTCTGAAACATGGGTCTAGCTTTGTGTTGGAAATGTAGCTTGAGTAGTTATCAGCATATAGATGGTAGGCGAAGCCATGAATGCAGATGTGATTACTAGTAAGGGGGATCATGGAGAACTGGATCCAGGACAACTCCTAGGACAGAGCCCAGGATTTGAGCGAAGGAATTGTCCCTTGATTTTATTGAGTCTTTCTTTTTTTTTAAGTTACTTACTTACTTAATTTTTTATTTAAATTCAGTTGGCCAACATATGGTACATCATTAGCTTCAGATATAGTGTTCAGTAATTCATCAGTTGCGTATAACACCAGATGTGCTCATCACATCACATGCCCTCCTTAATGCCCATCACCCAGTTACCCCATCTCCCTGCCCACCTCCCCTCCCGCAACCCTCAGTTTGTTTCCCATAGTTAAGAGTCTCTCATGGTTTTTCTCCCTCTCTAATGACTTCCCATTCAGTTTTCCCTCCCTTCCTCGATAATCCTCTGCGCTGTTTATTATAGTCCACAAATGAGTGAAACCATATGATAAATCTCTGATTGACTTATTTCGCTCAGCGTAATACTCTCCAGTTCTATCCACGTCTATGTAAATGGTAAGTTTTCATCCTTTCTGATGGCTGAGTAATATTCCATTGTGTGTGTGTATGTGTGTATATATATATATATATATACACACCACGTCTTCTTTATCCATTCATCTGTTGAGAGCCATCTCGGCTCTTTCCACAATTTGGCTGTTGTGAACATTGCTGCTAAGAACATTGGGGTGCAGGTGCCCCTTCGGATCACTACATTTGTATCTTTGGGGTAAATACCTAGTAGTGCAATTGCTGGGTTGTAGGGTAGCTCTATTTTTAACTTCTTGAGGAACCTCCATACTGTTTTTCCAGAATGGCTGTACGAGTTTGCATTCCCACCAACAGTGTAAGAGGGTTCCCCTTTCTCTGCATCCTCGCCAATATTAGTTGTTTCCTGTCTTGTTAATTTTAGCCATTCTGACTGGTATGCGATGGTATTTCATTGTAGTTTTGATTTGTATTTCCCTGATGCCAGGTGATGTGGAGCATTTTTTCATGTGTCTGTTGGCCATTTGTATGTCTTCTTTGGAGAACTGTCTGTTCATTGAGTCTTTCAAGGTAGATGATTTATTATTTTTTTAAAATATAAGGGAGCCATATTATTTTGTGGTAGTTTTAATTATCATAATGGATGAGTATGGCAAGATATCCTAAACATTTAAGCATATAGCACTCATTTGTAGTGTTATATGATTTATTATAGTCATAGATTTATTGCTTTTAATTAGGGCAGATGCTTAATTCATTACATGTTAGGGTCATTAGTATGAATAAATTTTCAGTGATGAACTTTTTTCTTTTAAGATTTTATTTATTTATTTGACAGAGAGGGAGAGAGACAGCGAGAGAGGGAACACAAACAGGGGGAGTGGGAGAGGGAGAAGCAGGCTTCCTGCCGAGCAGGGAGCCCGATGCGGGGCTCTATCCCAGGACCCTGAGATCATGACCTGAGCTGAAGGCAGTCGCTTAACCAAATGAGCCACCCAGGCGCCCCTTTTCATTGTATTTTTAAAAAATATTTATTTAAGTAATCTCTACACCCAGTGTGGGGCTCAAATTCACGACCCCAAGATCAAGAGTCACATGCTCCACCGACTGAGCCGGCCAGGTGCCCCTCATTGTATTTTGATTTTAAGGAATTAGATAAAATATTTTTGACTAAAGATAGAAGTTTGGAATGTGGAAATATTTTCAGGATTTCAGTGCTAAAAATTCAGCTACTTTAACATCTAGAAATTCCAAGATCATATATGGAAGGTTTTTTCTTAAGTTGTCATATGTGTTAGAATCGTTGGGGTGCCTGGGTGTCTCAGTCGGCTAAGTGTCTGCCTTCGGCTCAGGTTGTGATCCTGGGATCTAGCCCCACATCTGGCTCCCTGTTCAGCAGAGAGTCTGCTTCTCTCTCTCTCTCTGCCCTTCCCCCCGACTTGTGCACGTGCATGCTCTCTCTCACTCTCTTTCTCTCAAATAAATAAATAAAATCTTAAAAATCATTTGTGGAGCTTTTAAAGACACTAGTGCAATGCTAGATCCCAGATGACAGGAGTTTGTGTTGGGGCCCCATCATTTGTGTTTTTAAAAGCTCTGTGGGTTATTTTGATGTATATTCTAGTTCAGAACTCTGTATCAGGGGTTTGAGTAGGGGCTTTGTTAATGTGTTTTGCTTCTTTCTTGTGTGGTTAGCTTCTTTGCTTAAAGCTGTGACAGCAAAGGCTAGAATAGCAGCAAATTAGTTGATCTGGTCATCACAGTAAGACCATTTGAATTTTTATGTGAATTTAAATTATGAAGCAAAATTGAATAGCAGTTTAGTCAGGGCTCAGATTATTTGAGGACTGTTTAGGTAAAATACAGCATATCCACGCAATGGAGTACTATAAAGGGAGTAGCTATAAAAAGAAACAAGGAGTGTCTCTATATATGCTATGTGGTGATCTTGAGAATATATTGTTTAATGAAAAAAGCAAAGAGCAGAACAGTGGTATTGTATGCTACCAGTTTTCAAAGAAAGGGGCCTATAAATATGTAAATATATATTGTTGTGTATATACACATAGACCCACCAAAGGAATGGTAAACCAGAAACTAATAAAAATGGTTACTCTAAGGAGAGGGAGGGAATTGGGTAGAAGAAA
>NW_028038668.1:0-494 GCF_054177405.1 Leptonychotes weddellii | reverse complement strand
CATGACCTGAGCCGAAGGCAGTTGCTTAACCAACTGAGCCACCCAGGCGCCCCTGTTCTCTTCTTATTGATCAAAGTATATCTTCTCAAATTTCATCAAGAATAAATACACATTGGGCGCCTGGGTGGCTCAGATGGTTGAGCGTCTGCCTTCGGCTCGGGTCATGATCCCAGGGTCCTGGGATCGAGTCCCACATCGGGCTCCCTGCTCCTTGGGAGCCTGCTTCTCCCTCTGCCTCTCTCTCTCTCTCTCTGTCTCTCATGAATAAATAAATAAAATCTTTAAAAAAAAAAAAAAGAATAAATACACATTAACTCTAAAAAAAAATTATCTACATTTTCTCCGTTGAAATGGCACCTACTCCAGTCCAGTTCAGTCTCTCCTACTTTGTTAAAATTCTCATTCTCCTTAAACTTATGGTCATTTCATACCGACTGCTAACCCCTACTCTTCCAGCAGACTGGCGATAGAGGTTTCCTTGACTAAGTAAGAAG
>NW_028038667.1:0-494 GCF_054177405.1 Leptonychotes weddellii | reverse complement strand
AGAGAAGTCAGTCACAGACAGAGATGGGAGGGGGGTGTCCGTGTTCTGGGAGTGAATGGGGGTCTGACCTCTAACTGTAGGAGTCCCCTGTCGTCCCTCCTGAATCTAGGAGGGGGAAAGCCCTGACAGTCTTACAGGGACAGCCTCGGGCACGTGCTGGCCCCCTCCCATGCTGATGACAGCGCCCTTAGAGGACGACCCTTCTCCCTACTCCTCTGCTGTGTCCTGGCCTTGAGTCTGTTGGCAGCACACACAGAGCCCCAGGGTCCCCAAATCCAGGGGACCCCTGGTATCACATGGGGGTGACATTGTGTGGTTTCCCTCATGCCTTCAAGGAGTATTTACTGGGCATTTGTGACTTGTCAGGCCCTGGGATGGGTCGTGGGAACTCCACAGAGAACAGGACAGATGTGGGCCCTGGACTCATGGGGTTTCCCTTGGAACAGGGCCACGGGCAGTCAGGAAATCATGGCACTGAGGAGTCAATTAGAATC
>NW_028038666.1:0-494 GCF_054177405.1 Leptonychotes weddellii | reverse complement strand
AGCATTTGAGCATAGAAAAAAATTCACAGATGTTTACTAACTTACCACTACTATTACTTTTGTATGCTCTATCAGCAGAAGTCAGATGGTCATTAACTGTTTGCTCTTGTGGAGCACTTTCAGTAATATTAATACCATTGTCCTTTTTTCCAGTTGCCGGCTGCACCTCTCCTTCCTATAAAAACAACACAAAACAAAACCCAACTTCAGAAAACATCACATTAATTCACTTGTTCACTCACTCACTCACTCAGAAAGACAAATACATACCATACCTGTCAAGTCATAGGCACTGTCGTGGGAGAAGCTGGAAATATAAACGACAGAGACTGCCCTATATGCTAGTAGGGGTAGAGATGGACCAAAACAATTAAGAACAGAAGAGTATCATTTACTAGTTCTGCAGGTGAAGTGAATAGAGCACAGTGAAGGCACAAAGGAGAAAAGAGTTGCATATGGGAAGCTCAGGAAATGCTGCAGATAGGGCTGTATAT
>NW_028038665.1:0-494 GCF_054177405.1 Leptonychotes weddellii | reverse complement strand
ATGATATAAGAAAGATCATGAGGTTTAAAGTCAGATCCTGGTTTGATTCCCAGCTTCATTCATTCACTCATCTGTTCATTCAGTGGATACTGACTGAACTATGTGCTACTCCGTGCCAATAAGCACTGGGGCCACAGCCGTGCTCAAACCACCCCCCCCCCAGCTCCCTTCTGTCACTGGGTCTGCACCCTAATGGGAGGGACAGACATGGCATAGGATCACCCTCAGTTATGTTACCTCAGCCAAGTTATATCATCTCTTGATCCCGTTTCATCTGGATTTCTCTTTGTAAGACTAGGAAAAACACAGAGAATTGAATGATTGAGAATTGAATATGACAATGCCCAAAGACACCTAGCACCTGACAAGCACTCACATAGTTCCTCCGTTTGGTCTAATGCTGACTAAGGGAGGTTGTGTGGGGAGTGCAAAGGGCCCTGAGCTGAAGGAATCTGATCCTGGCTGGTCTCTCTCCAGATGAATGACCTTGGCCA
>NW_028038664.1:0-494 GCF_054177405.1 Leptonychotes weddellii | reverse complement strand
GGTTCATTTTTTGTTTGTTTGTTTTTGTTTCTTAAAAGATGTTATCTATTTATTTGAGGGACAGAGACAGAGAGAGCACAAGTGGGGGGAAGGGGAGAGAGAGAGGCAGAAGGAGAAGCAGGCTCCCCGCTGAGCAAGAAGCCTGATGTGAGGCTCCATCCCAGGACCCTGGGATCGTAACCTGAGCCAAAGGCAGTTGTTTAACCAACTGAGCGACCCAGGCATCCCGAGATGTATGTAATTTTTTAAAAAAAATCTTATTAAAGCTCTTACCAGTTTTGCAGCCCAAGAGTATTTTTTTCCAGGAACTGTGAGCCACTTTTTGCAACATAATTCTGAAAGAAGATAGGGTCCCTGTTTCCCAGTTTCTATGGGAGATTAGGAGCCCAACTTCCAGGAGGACCTGATTCCAAATGGCAAAGCTAGATCCTGTCATCTAGATCGAGAAACATCTTATTATCTCTTTGGATAAAGCCAATTCATTTACACAGTGT
>NW_028038663.1:0-494 GCF_054177405.1 Leptonychotes weddellii | reverse complement strand
GACAGGCTGGGAAAACAAGAGGCCAGCAACCCTAAGGTCCCAAGAAAACAGGTGCATCTTGCTTGGGTTCTGGTCAATAATTTGGACTCTATACATTCCCTCAAACACCCATCAACAGAATGACTAGGAGGAGGAGCCCCCAAAACAGAAAAGACTCAGAGATTATGACTTATGCTGCAGATTTACAAATGGATGCAGACATAACCAAGATGTTAGAGATGGAATTCAGGCTAGCAACTGTGAAGACAATGGCTAGAATGGAGAAATCAATTAATGGCAACATAGAATCTCTAATGGCAGAAATGAAAAGTGAATTGGCAGAACTTAAAAATGCTATCAATGTGTTTATAGCAGCAATGTCCACAATAGCCAAATTGTGGAAAGAGCCAAGATGTCCATCAACAGATGAATGGATAAAGAAGATGTGATATATACATACAATGGAATATTATGCAGCCATCAAAAGGAATGAGATCTTGTCATTTGCAACGACG
>NW_028038662.1:0-494 GCF_054177405.1 Leptonychotes weddellii | reverse complement strand
GTCATATGATACATGTCTTTCTCTGATTGACTTATTTCGCTCAGCATAACACCCTCCAGTTCCATCCACGTCGTTGCAAATGGCAAGATCTCATTCCTTTTGATGGCTGCATAATATTCCATTGTATATATTGTATATATTGTATATATATACCACCTCTTCTTTATCTTTATCTATTCTTTATCTTCTTTATGGACATCTTGGCTCTTTCCACAGTTTGAAGTCCCGGATCCTTAACAAATCTCTCTCTCTGTTCCCTACACTGGGCAGAATATCAATGTTCCTTCAAATGACTGCACTGGGTTTTAGTTGAGAGTCTTCTTTTAATCAGTGACCTTTGATATTGCTATTGTGCGCCTACGGAGAGTTATCTACGAAGGGCTCCAGGGCCGTATCAGGTACGTATCTGGTATGCGGAGAATACTCCGAGCGCCTACCGGCTCTTGAAGGCTCACGGAGCCACACGGAGTCCAAGTGAGCCCTGCGTGGCTGGG
>NW_028038661.1:0-494 GCF_054177405.1 Leptonychotes weddellii | reverse complement strand
TGGTTGAGTCTCAAGAATTAAACCAGGTATGACGGACTCTGTATTGAGGCTTTTCTAGCCCACGGTAGCAACAGTCCTGCTGTTTCAGGGTAAGGCGTGCACCCCCAAGTGGAGAAAGCTCTCCCAGCACCTCGAGCGTCCCCCGCCTCAGCACTGAGGACTGGACTGACCCTGTTGGGCACTGTGGGCACCAGATGCTCCTGGCAACCAAGTGGCCCCAGAGAGCCCCGTCCCCCCCACAACCTCAGTGTCTGGACGGGGTCCTGCCCCCAATGCCCCACGCTCCCTGGAGGGCGGTGAATCTCACATGTGCGGCTGTAGCTCGTCCCTCTCCCCGCGTCATTTCCACCAGCCCACAAATGCAAACCAGGATTGCCTGAGTTTCAGCAGCGCAAGCCACGTCCCCTCCACACACACGGTCTCTCCACAGCCAGGATGTTGTGCACCGCCCCCTGCCTGCGGCTGATGCCCCTGACATGGGTCCGCAGGTGCTG
>NW_028038660.1:0-494 GCF_054177405.1 Leptonychotes weddellii | reverse complement strand
CCTGTAGAAACAGGTCTGTGAGGTTTTATATTGTACGCGCTATGACTTGGTTTCAGGTAACAAAAAATACTAAACTTAGTCAACTATCTATAAACGTCTAAGCTTCACTAACTTAAAGGTGCTAATTTAGGTTTATTATGAAATGGGAATTTTACAAGTGTGTTTCTTTAGGAAGAAGGATCGATTTTTTTTTTTTTTTATAATAGAGATCCTCCACTTTTAAAGTTTTTTTTTTTTTTTTTTTTTATTCATGAGAGACAGAGCGAGAGAGAAAGGCAGAGGGAGAAGCAGGCTCCCAAGGAGCAGGGAGCCCGATGAGGGACTCGATCCCAGGACCCTGAGATCATGACCTGAGCCGAAGGCAGACGCTTAACCATCTGAGCCACCCAGGCGCCCGGATCGATTTTTTAAAATGTGTGATTTCAAATGCACGGTACTTAGGTCAGGGATACTACAATATATCCCTGAAAACCATTTCTTTTTTTTTTTTTTTT
>NW_028038659.1:0-494 GCF_054177405.1 Leptonychotes weddellii | reverse complement strand
GGTGGGAATACAAGCTGGTGCAGCCCCTCTGGAAAACAGTATGGAGGTTTCTCAAAAAGTTGAAAATAGAGCTGCCCTACAACCCAGCAATTGCACTACTGGGTATTTACCCCAAAGATACAAATGTAGGGATCCGAAGGGGTACGTGCACCCCGATGTTTATAGCAACAATGTCCACAATAGCCAAACTATGGAAAGAACCAAGATGTCCATCGATAGATGAATGGATAAAGAAGATGTGGTGTGTGTATATATCAGTATACACACACACACACACACACACACACACACACACACACACACACACACACACACACAGACAATGGAATATTATGCAGCCATCAAAAGGAATGAAATCTTGCCATTTGCAATGATGTGGCTGGAACTGGAGGGTACTATGCTGAGTGAAATAAGTCAATCAGAGAAAGACATGTATCATATGATCTCACAGATATGAGGAATTCTTAATCTCAGGAAACAAACTGAGGGTTACT
>NW_028038658.1:0-9817 GCF_054177405.1 Leptonychotes weddellii | reverse complement strand
GGCTCTGATACCTGGGAGCTCTGCCACACTCAGGCACCCCCAGTCTTTCTGTGACCCCGAGGGTCCTGAGACCACACTGTCCCGGAGGGTTGCACCCCCCGCTTAGCCACCAGAGTGACGTCCCTCAGCGGAGCAGACTTTTAAAAGTTCCGATTTTGTGCTCCAGGGCTCTATCACTTGCCAGAAGCGGCCGACGGAGGTCCCTCCCCCGCCGTCTATCCTCCCGAATATCACCTTGGATTCATTTCTCTGCACGTCCTACCTTCCAGAAAGTGGTCGCTTTTCTGATGAGAGAGTTGTTGCTATTCTTTTCTTCAATCTCCTGTTGAGTTTGTAGGTGTTCAGAATGGTTTGATCCCTATCCAGCTGAATTCCTGAGAGGAGACGAAATCCAGGTCTCCTACTCCTCTGCCATCTTGCTCCGCAGCCCCCCCATCTGTATTTTTTTTAATGGTGGACATCAGTACATGTAATATTATACATCTTTCCCCCAATAATGTGAATATCACTTTTATCATAAATTGTTATATTTATTGGGGTCTATTATTAGAGTTCATTATATTCTATTGATCTATTCCTTACTAAACATTTGTAATCGCTTGTTATGCCTTTTTTCTCCATAACTTCCCTGGAAATTGTATATGTTCATTTTTTAATATTATTCTAGAATAGCTGAAGTAGTGACAAAATAATTATTTTATTATTTTTATTGACTTTTGTTACCTGTGTAGATTATTTTAGGGAAAACCATTTGTGTTATAATTGACTCTTAGTTCATAAGACAAAATTGATGTTTTATTCATTCAAAATTTTTAAATGTTTTCAGAAAAATTATAAAGTTTCTTCATATAGTTTTTTTTACATTTTCATTGAATTTGCATCAAGGCACTTTATTTTTGCTACTATTATAAATTGGATATTTTTTTCCATTATAGTTTTTTTTTTTTTGCAGCTTTATTGAGGTATACCTGACAAATAAAATTGTATATATTTAAGGTGTACAACTTGGTGAATTTATATATGTATACAGTGTGAAATGATTACCACAATCAAGTTAACATATTCATCACCTCATAAAGTTACCTTTTTTTCTTTTTTCTGGTAAGACCACATATGTACTCTGTTAACAGATTTCAAGTACACAATACACTATTATTAACTATAGTCACCATGATGTACATTAGATCCCCAAAACTTATGCATCTTGTACTTGAAAGCTTTTTACCCTCTAACCAACAACTTCCCATCTCCTCTACCCTCCAGCTCTTGGCAACCACCATTCTACTCTTTGTTTCTGTAAGTTCACTTTTTTTAGATTCCACATATAAATGAGATCATGCAATATTTTTCTTTTTCTTCCTGGTGTATTTCACTTAGCATAATGCTTTCCAGGTTCATCCATGTTCTCACAAATATTTTATAATGTGATTATTAATATTGTTATAATATTATAGTATTTGCTCATATTTTGTAATTATATTTTTTTATCCATTAAAAATTTTAACTGTTGGATTTATTATAAGAAGGCTATGATTTTTCTTTTCTTTTTTTTGCCTTTTAAAAAAATTAATTTATTTATTTTTATGTAATGTTCCATGATTCATTGTTTGTGTATAACCGCCAGTGCTCCATGCAATAACGTGCCCTCCTTAATAACCATCACCGGGCTAACCCATCCCCCCCTCCCCTCCCCTCTAAAACCCTCAGTTTGTTTCTCAGAGTCTCTCATGGTTCGTCTCCCCCTCCTCTCTCTCCCCCTTCATTAGCGCTCACCAAAACACATACCCTCCCCAGGGTCTATTGCCCAGCCACCCCATCCCTCCCACCCCCACCACTCCAGCGACTCTCAGTTTGTTTCCTAAGATTAAGAATTCCTCATATCAGTGAGATCATATAATACTTGTCTCTCTGATTGACTTATTTCTCTATATATACAATGGAATATTATGCAGCCATCAAAACCCCCGTAATCTTGCCCTTTGCAATGACGTGGATGGAACTAGAGGGTATTTTGCTAAGGCTATTGATTTTTCAAATTAACTTTTTATTAACCTTATTAGATCCTTTTTTTTTTTCTTTCAATTTCTCAGTTGTTCCTATTCTGCTGGGTTTTTTCGGTTCATAATTTAATCTGAATAATAATAATAGTTACTGCCTCTGCCTTTACATTTATACATGTCACTTCTTTTCCTTATCTAATTACATTAGCTAGTATCTTCAAATATTATTATTTTTTTAATGGTAACATGGTAATAATGGACATCTTTGCTTTGTAACAGTTAAATATTAAATTGTAACTACATGCAAAGTACAGTATTAACTTTGAGAAGAATCAAAGAATGCTTGATGATATTTGAATTGTGTTATTAGGAAATTTATTATGTAAGGGGAGAGTTACATAGTTATTGGCTCTAATCTGTGATTAAAGCTCTAGGTAAGATAATGATGAAATATAGTCAAAATTTAGGTGCAATAAAGATATGTGTTTCTAGGTAGCTTTGTTAAGTTTATATGATGAGGACCTGTTGAAACAGGAACAACAGAATCTTCTCATACAAGAGATTCTTCAGTTAAAAAAAAAGAGACTAGTTCACTGAGTGAAGCATGCTTAAAGTAATTGTACATTCAGACATATCAGACTGGTGAGGATATGGAGTAAGTAGAGTGAGTCAGGACCCATATGGCTTAAAATGGAGTAAAATGGATTTAGTTAGAACACTACAGAGTTTGGAGTTCTAATTTCAGCTTTGTCATTGACCAGTTGATTGACCAAAGTCAAGTTATTCCACTTCTTTTTCTTGTTATTCCCCATTTCTTACAAAATTAAAAGAACAGCACTAACCCACCTTTCCTTTAAAGTCAAAGAGAAAATCAAGAATGTATCTATTAAGTACTTTACAAATAAGTCATAAAAAAGTGTAACCACAGCAACAGACATTCTGAGTTACAACACATGTTGGTCTTTATCTATGGCCCACTGCTATTTAGGAAGAGAGCTTTATTTTTAAAAGCTATGATTTTTTTAAAAGGACATATGGGAACTCAATGCATTCTTCCACAAATAAAAAGCCAAAACATCTGGTGTACCAAATGGAGAGGGAGAAGAAAATGGGCTATTTAGGGATGCCATCTTTTAACAGTGCAGGTGTATATTGATAATCATTTGGCTAGAAAAATGCTTTGCCAAGCCTGGCTCCGGATTTCTGTTTTGAAGGAATTGTAGATAATTGAGAATAGGTTTATAAAGGCTTTGCTCTCCATTCCTAATTATGACATAAACTTTCTACATACTGGGTTGTTTTACATTTATAGTCATGCATTTGTAATCTGAGAAGTGTTAAATCTGCTTTGCTTTATAAGCACTTGATCCATTATAAGTAAAAGTTTGCATTGGGGAGGTGGTGAAATGCCACATAACATGGGTCCATAAAGAGAAGACTGAGTTCTTCCTAATATAAAAGGGAATAGTCAAGAGGGAGCTAATCAAACTGTTGAGCCAAGGAACAAATGAAAAGAAGTTGGAGCTGTGAGATTACCCCCTGACTATTTCCTTGCATGGGTTCAAGTCAACTAAAATATTAATTAGAATGTGAGCAGCAAAGGGATGATGTTCCATCAGTCCCTCATCTATAAAGTCATCAAATAATATATTACTGTTCTTATACAGATTTTAGGTGTACCAAGGAATCTAACCAGGTGCTACTTTTAAGAATTTATCAGCTGTTTAACAGGAAGAAATTTGTCTTAGAATTAAATGTAAGAACATATTTTATATCAATATTCATTAAAACATGTACCAAGGAATTAATGGATATTAATAAGTGTTACCCAGAAAAGTAAAGTTATGTGATGAAAATTGTTTAGGAAATGCTAGGAAGTTCTTGAGAGTAGGAATTCTAAGGATCTTGAATATATTAATGTGCATTATGTGACTCCAAGAGAATAGAAATATTTTGCTGTATTTCCCACAAGTATTTTACAATGGAACCCTTGTACAATGACATAGTAGAACAAAGGCTCTGAGGCTCTGTCTAGCCCCAAGAATTAACCTTTCTATGGAATCTATTTATTCAAATAATGGAGGGTACTCTGTATGGAGCACCACATTAGAAGCTGTAGATGGATACACAGAAGGTTTAGAGTAGGGGTGACTGGGTGGCTCAGTTGATTAAGCGTCCAGCTCTTGATTTCAGCTAAGGTCTTTATCTCAGGTCATGAGTTCAAGCCCCACACTGGGCTCCACACTGAGTGTGAGTGTGGAGCCTACTTTAAAAAAAAAAAAGAAGAAGAAGTAGAAGTAGAAGAAACATTTGAATACTTTATCGTCCTCAAGGAGCTGGCACTCTGGAGAAAGGAAGGTGATGAGAATATAATTCCCTGAAAGGAACTGGGGTGTGTGTGTGTGTGTGTGTGTGTGTGTGTGTGTGTGTGTGTGTTAATTGCTGCTGTACTCCCAATAGTTAGACTAGTGCCTGCTACGTAGTAGGCACTTAGTAAATATTTAGTGAGTGAATGGATGATAGCAAGATTGAGAAGGGCCAAAATGGTAAATAAATGGACTTAGATTCAATTTTTCATTCTGTAGTAAATAGGGAACAATTTAAGCTACTTGGGCAGAAAATGTGGAGTAATCTTCCTTTTCCAGAAAAGATTGCACATCAGCTGCCTTGGAACCTTGGCAATGAAGTGTTCGAACTAGATTAACAGGGGGCTAATAAAATGGTTTAAGTGAAGTTTGCATATTTTATATCCACACTCTGGAATTATAATTAACCTAACCAAAATTCTCTACACAATGCTCATTCATTTTTCACACAAAGGTAGGGCTTCAGGAGAATGAGTTTACTGTATTTTTCAAAGATCTCCAAGTGACCGAGATATCTCATCTCATCTATGATATTTTGTGACATGGATATATTCAAGGACTTTTCGATGAAGTCAACTGGACTCAAATCTTAACTATTATTTCTGTGTAATTTTACTCCATTCATTTGTCTTTTCTTGCCGTATTTCTATTCTAATTTTGATCACCTCCGTGAACTCAGCCTTAGCATACAGGGTTGCCTGAATCCAAGGTTCATAAAAGGATCCAAAAGTATATGTGTATGCATAGCCAAGAAAATTATAACAATCACAACCACACCAACAATGATGAACGGATGTAGAAACACGAATGAGATCCAAAGCAAGGCTAAATGAAGTAAATCATCTCCAATACACCCAGCTTTATAGAAATACCTTCAGCCGGCCCAATCCACTGGCACAGACTCACTCAGATAACAAATCATATTCTTAGATAACCACAAATTGGATTTGCATCTAACACACCAAGTAAATATGAAAAGACTGCCAAGTCTCCCCAGCCATCTCATATATTTATATTCTCCATATTTGACAATAATAAAAGAGAAAATGGGAGAGATTTCAATTGTTAAGAAATATAGACCATGCAGAAAGAAAAAGAGAAGGGGCCGTTTTGATGTTCAAAATAAATAATCCCTATTATTTACTGAGTGCCTATTATATGTCACATATTCTGTGTTATTCTCTGCATTCATGATTTTATTTCAGAATCAGCAACCCAATAAAGTAGATATCATTAACTCAATTTAATATTTCCAAGAACTGGGACTTAATAAGAACCTTGCCTGAGATTATTAGACCAGTGAGTGGTTGAATTGAGATCTAAAACAAGACTGCCTAAGTCCTAGTGACTGCAATGATACATAATATTTTTTGCCCATTCTAAAAGCAATTATTTTTCTTGGATTTTGAATAAGAAAGGTTAAGAACAATGTGTTAAAAAAGAGGGTTATAGGAACAGATACCCGGTGAGGCTTTTCTCAATATCTACTTAAAATATAAAAATTAATTCTGGCCAAATCTGTAAAGTAGGTAATGAATCATCCATGGTCTTAATCACTGTGATTTCCTTTCTTTACCTTTTTTCTCTGATACTTCTTGCTTCTTGTTTCTGCTTGCAATTATGCTTGCACAAGAAGAAATGTTTTCTTTTTTTTTTTTTAAAGATTTTATTTATTTGTTTGAGAGAGACAATGAGATAGAGAGAGCATGAGAGGGGGGAGGGTCAGAGGGCAAAGCAGACTCCCTGCCGAGCAGGGAGCCTGATGCGGGACTCGATCCCGGGACTCCAGGATCATGACCTGAGCCGAAGGCAGTTGCTTAACCAACTGAGCCACCCAGGCGCCCAGAAGAAATGTTTTCTGTTGTTATTGTTTACTTAATAAAAAGCCATAGAAGTTGTCATCCAAAGGTAACTTTGTTATGAATATGTTATTCAATAGCCACCTAAGCCAGAATATCATCAGAAGATCATTGGAGGGCTTGTTGAAATGCAGCTCGCTAGGCCAGAGTTTCTGACTTACTAGCTGTGGGGAGGGACCCAACCATTTGCATTTCTAACAAGTTGCCAAGAGATGTTGTAAGAATAGCTATAAGGTAAGTATAAAGTTGTTTAAGCTGGTCAGGCTCTTGCAACTATAATATTTTTGGCAAGTGCTTCTAGGCAGGATAGCTCCAACACATATCAAGTCAATGTGCTGGAGAAAGAACGAGAGCCTTTCCATCACTATGTCCATTTAGAGACAAAAGCATTTGGGATGCACCTAAGTGGTCCAGAAAGATGTCCACTTTTGAGGAAGGACAGTGGGGAGCCCTGAAAGAGAAACTCAAAGTGTCATTGTAGTGGAGTAACAAGTCTAGGAAAATGAACCTGAATGTCATAGAGGCACAGGGGTTTCAGGAGCAGAAAGGCTACTGTTAAGAGAATTTATCCTAAACCAGCATATGTGATGTTTGGAGGAGAGGTACTGCGTTTGATCATTAAAGAAATCTGAGAGTCAATACTACCACATTTTGAGGCTTAAGCAACATTTCTATGGATCCTTAGCTTAGAGTGGTTTAAGGCAACAGAAATTTATTTGCTCACAGTTCTGGTGCTGCTTCCAGGGCCTGGTGGCTGTCAACATTTCTTGACTTGTGGCTATATTGCTCCAATCTCTGCTTCTGCAGGCACATTGCCTCCTCCTCTTCTTTGTGTTAAATCTCTCTCTGTCTTACTCTTATTAGGACATTTATTATTGGATTTAGAGCCCATGCAGATAATCCAGGATAAATCCTCCACTCAAAATCCTTGACTTAATCACATCCTTTGCTATATAGAGTGATATTTATTCTTTTACTAATATAAGGTAATTGTATTAGTCAGGATTCTCTAGGGAGATGGAACATACAGGAGATTATATATATAATATATATGATTTATATATATGACTTATATATGATATATATGATTTATTATAAGAAATCTACTCTTATGATTATGTGTGGTAGCAATTCCAGAATCTGCAGGGTGAGCCAGCTGGCTGGAGACTCAGGAAAGCCGATGTTCAATTTGAGTCCAAAGGTGGCCTGCTGTAGAACCGGGAAGAGTTGATGTTGCAGAAGAAGTGCAAAAGCAGTCTGCTGGAGAATTCTTTCTTGCTCAGGAGAGGTCAACCATTTTAGCTACTCACGCCTTCAACTGATCAGACAAGGCCCACCCACCTTAAAGGGGGGCAATCTGCTTTACTTAAAGTCCAAATTTAAATGTAAATCTCATCCAAAAACACCTTCTACAATGACACATAAAATTAATCATCATGACAGTATTACTAGGTTGTAGGGATTAAGACATGGGCATATCTTTGGGAGGGGGCATCATTTAGCTTATTATATGCATGTTCATAATACAAGATGGCAGAGAAAAAGGCCTTCCTGTTAAGTAAGCTGCACGTGCAGGATATCTACTTGCTGTGCAAGAGTTAAGATCACCCCATGCGGCAACAGTTCTTTCAGGATCTGATGGGTCCTTTTCCTGGGGAAACTAAAAGGGTTAAGGTTATGGGGAGAAATTATAGCTTTGATGGTGCAGCTGGTTCATATTGCATTATATTCCCTTCACCTTTACATAGCATCTCTGCTGATGTAGCTGACTTACATACACGAGGGTTACCCCAATCCTCATCCATGAGGAGTCTGAGCCACTGATCACCAGGCTTTTAGCCTGAGGCAGCTACATTTCCATTTTATGTTAAAATGGAACATGGGAGTATCAACAGTCAAAGTAGTGTATTACTTGGGGGCCAACATGTTATTTTTTGCCACCATTGTGGAACAGCAGATATACTTCTTCCCAATGAGTAAATCACCTCTGCTGGGATGGAGGCTCCTTTCTTTGACAGCTAATCTCTTGACATGGAGGTTCTGAAGTGAATGGGTTAGAGCCATAGTTTAAAGTTTATGAGACTTTTGCTGTTTCCCCTAATGAAAGAGCATTTCCTCTTTGGGAACCAGGAACTTTAACCTCACAGAGCCAAAATTTTCAGGGAAAAGACATACAAATTGCCTAACAGCATCTTTGAAAGTGAATGTGGGTAAAACCCCTGCTCCCCCATTTGGTTTCCAGACTTCTGTATTCTACCAAATTTGGGACACAATATTTTGTATTGGTTATCAATTTAGCATGCATTATGCATATGGAGGATAGTATATTATCCTTTCTCAGTCTCATTTCAAAGCTGAATCCCAAAAGTACCTCTAAGAGTCATTCTATTACTTCTATCAGTCTGGCAGCTTCAGTGTGGGGTGGCATATGATAGAAAACTATATTCCACGATTATGGGATTATGGGATTATGCTCGCTGCTGCACCTGCTTTGCCAGAAAGTGGGTTTTTTGGTGTGATGCTATATATCTTATACCTTGTAAACACTGACATAGTGGGGCAGGCTGAATCCCTGCAGGCAGGAAAGGCAAACTCGTATCCAGAATATGTGTCCATTCCAGTCAAGATAACTTGCTGTTCCTTTGAGAGTGGAAAGGGTCAAATTAATCAATTTACAACTAACTGGCTGATTAGTCTCCTAGAAGTGTGATACTATATGGAGGCATATGGAGGTTCAGAAAGAAGGTTGGACACTTGGAAGCAACAATAACGAGATAAGCTTTGATCAACGGGACCCCATTCTCCTGGATTTATGCATAGCTTCCACTTCTGCCATCATGGCTCTTCTATTGACTGACCCACACAATCCACATTGGCGTAGCCAGTGACAGAGGATGACTGATGTCAACTGGCTGCACAGTGACTGCCCACTGGTGAAAGTTAATATGTGACGCAAAGGTCTTCACACTTCAGCCAATGTCTCAAAGATTTATCCACATGTCATTGGCCCAGATATCTTTGTCCCAAATCTTCCAATATTAATCGTTCCAAGGCTCTGGTGAATCAGTCAAATCACTTGCAATGTCTCATGAGTCCATATATATCCTTACTATATATATATAGCAGAGATGCCTAGGTGCACTGTGAGAAGCTTTCCTTCCTGGGGGCATTTACCTCAACTCTACCCTTCATGGCCACCATCGACTGGAACAATAGCGCTGCAGCAGTCTGCTGTTTGGCCTGCCCTCACATACCAACTCGACTGATCCTTGTACCAAGTGTTAGGGAACCTCCTGTGTTAGGGAACACTCCTACGACCACCACCACTGTAGCCAGAGATGTAAGTTAAGGAAGAAAAACCAGTTGACCAATGATATAGGGGGCAGATATAGGGGACAGTCTTCACCTATCACTCATAACAATCTTTATGTATAAATACAAATAAATCTATATATTTAAGTATTATGGACGTGTATGAAAACACACAAATAGGATGGAACTGGAGGGTGTTATGCTGATTGAAATAAGTCAATCAGAGAAAGACATGTATCATATGACCTCACCGATATGAGGAATTCTTTTTTTTTTTTTT
>NW_028038657.1:0-494 GCF_054177405.1 Leptonychotes weddellii | reverse complement strand
GGCCATGGGTCTGGGCCTGGGTCTGTGGGGTGGCCCAGAGTTTTCCTAAATCCTCCGTGGGTGTGGTGGGCTGACCCTGCACAGACAGCTGGAAACCGGAGAGAGGCGTTCCCTCTCCTCTGTCCACACAGAGAACACGCACTGAACACCCACCGGGGCACACAAGGTGAGCAGGATGAGCCCCGTCCTGCCGGGGGACAGCGGGCGGAGCGCTCCGCGTGCGTGTGCACGGACAGGTGCAGGGCCGCAGCGTGCTGGGGGCGTCCTCCCCGTCATGTCCCCGTTTGCTGACCAGGACGCCTTTGCAGGCATCCCTTCCGGCTTTTCCGTGGATGCACAGCCGGCAAGACGTCCCTCCTGGCCTCTGTGTGTGTCCGCTGGATTTGGGATGATGCTCCATTGAAATACCTCAAGGTGGGGTTGCAAAACTTTGTGTCCCCCCAGTACCTAGGACCCACAGTGAGGGACGCTGGAGACTCGTCGTCATGATCTTG
>NW_028038656.1:0-494 GCF_054177405.1 Leptonychotes weddellii | reverse complement strand
CCACTCAAGGCCCACTCTTCACTGCAGTACCTTCTAGTGGAACTGGGTCCTGCCAGCTTTTTCAATTGATAAAAGGCCCAGCCTTCAGTTCAGCAAATACCTCCATGATTATACTCCCACCTATTTCCGGAAAGGATTTAAGGCACTTTTTAATAAAAGATATGTGTTTGGCCATTAAAATACAATAAAATTAGAAATTAAAAATCAGGGGCACCTGGGTGACTCAGTAGGTTGAGCATCTGCCTTCAGCTCAGGTCATGATCCCAGGGTCCTAGGATCGAGTCCCATGTCAGGCTCCCTGCTTGGCAGGGAGCCTGCTTCTCCCTCTCCTGCTCCCCCTGCTTGTGCTCGCTCTCTCTCTCTCTCTCTGTGTCAAATAAATAAATAAAATCTTTAAAAAAAAAAAAAGAAATTAAAAATCAGGGGCACTTGGGTAACTCAGTCAGTTAAGCGTCTGCCTTCGGCTTAGGTCATGATTTCCAGGATCCTGGGAT
>NW_028038655.1:0-494 GCF_054177405.1 Leptonychotes weddellii | reverse complement strand
AACTGGCCAATCAGAGCCCATCACCAACCACCCCCTTCCTCTGGGAGGTCCTTTTTTTCTCTCAAGCTGTTCTTCCATCTCGTCCATACTGAAGTCCCCATCTGTCTCTCTCTACCTGCTATCATTCTTCCAGTGGTGCCCTTGTCATGTCAGGGTAGGATGGGGCAGGGTCCCTCCCACAGCTGCCCTAGGATGCCCATTTCTCACCGCAACTCAAACACCCTGTTCTGTAAGACACACCATCTTTGCCACTGAGAAGGAGGGAACACTCTATGGAAGAGTCAGGCCTCGTGTCCACTGTGTCCTGGGAGGCAGAAGACAAACAAAGCCTGATTATGTTTCCCAAGTGGAACTGGGCAACTGAGGACAGGCAGACAGTGGTTTCACTTTACCTTGCTGAGAAACAGGAATCTGAAGCCCAGGGGTCCTCATTCCCATGTGCCCTCCTGAGTGGGGAGGGAGGGGCTCTTACCTCCTCTCTGTCATGCCCTCCT
>NW_028038654.1:0-494 GCF_054177405.1 Leptonychotes weddellii | reverse complement strand
ATATTGTTTTCTCTAGAACATATACAAATTACAAAAATAAATTATAAAATTATGCACAATGGTGATACAGCATGGCTAAGAATGAATGAAACCAAAATGGACTCTGAAAAACAAACAGGGTTCTAGAGGGGAGGGGGGTGGGAGGATGGGTTAGCCTGGTGGTGGGTATTGAGGAGGGCACATTCTGCATGGAGCACTGGGTGTTGTGCACGAACAATGAATCATGGAACACTTCATCTAGAACTAATGATGTAATGTATGGGGATTAACATAAGAATAAAAAAAAAAAAGACCTAAAAAAAAAAAGAATAAAAAAAAATGAAGTTGTAAACATTGCAAACATCCATGGCTACAGAAAGGTTTGACAATTATTTTTTAAACAATAACTTGAAACGTATCTTCTATCTTCTAATGTCTATAAATGGCAATGCAGATGAAAATATGAAATTGCCATAGTAAAGGAAGTTACATATTTAAATAATAAGCAAATGCTT
>NW_028038653.1:0-494 GCF_054177405.1 Leptonychotes weddellii | reverse complement strand
GGGTGGCTCAGTTGGTTAAGCAACTGACTTCGGCTCAGGTCATGATCCTGGAGTCCCGGGATCGAGTCCCGCATCAGGCTCCCTGCTCGGCGGGGAGTCTGCTTCTCCCTCTCCCGCTCCCCCCTCTTGTGCTCTGTCTCTAAAATAAATAAATAAAATCTTAAAAAAAAAAAAAAAAAAAACAGCTGATTCCCCAGGTCTCCTGGGGCACCCTAGACCGACTGAGTCAGAAGCGTGTTTTGGAACAGCCTGGTACTGATCAGCCGTGTGACTTGTTTATCCTTGAGGTTCTGTGGGTGTCAACTGTACTCACCAGTAGACTTAAGAGACCAAAGAACCTTTTCTTCTAGCTTAGGATAATAGCATAATATATGTATTTTAAAGTAGACTCCACATCCAGCATGGATCCCAACATGGGGCCTGAACTCACGACCCTGAGATTAAGACCTGAGCTGAGATCAAGAGTCAGTTGCTTAACCGACTGAGCCACCCAG
>NW_028038652.1:0-494 GCF_054177405.1 Leptonychotes weddellii | reverse complement strand
TTACATGTGATTAGCATCTTCATACTTGCATCTTATGGTTACAAGATGGCTGCTGCATCATCAGCCTCAAAACTGTGTTCCAAGAAGGGAAAAGTGCAAAAGAAAAACAAATTTTCCAACCCAGTCCATTCTTTTTAATTAGGAAAACAGTGGTGTTCTGAAAGCTCCACTAATAAGCCCTGTATATTTATCTCTTAGGCCAGAACTGTGTCATATGGCTAGCTCTAGCTGAGAAGAAACTTGAGAAATCTGGGCACAGTGCTACCCTGAATAAAAATTTGGGTTGGGGGCGCCTGGGTGGCTCAGTTGATTAAGCGACTGCCTTCGGCTCAGGTCATGATCCTGGAGTCCCGGGATCGAGTCCCGCATCGGGCTCCTTGCTCAGCGAGGAGTCTGCTTCTCCCTCTGACCCTCCCCACCTCATGCTTTCTCTCTCTCTCAAATAAATAAATAAAATCTTTAAAAAAAAAATTTGGGTTGGTTAGTAAGGAACA
>NW_028038651.1:0-494 GCF_054177405.1 Leptonychotes weddellii | reverse complement strand
AAAATCTCAGAGCTTTTCAAATTCCCTTTGTGGACATATCTTAAGCAAATTTTTATATTTAAGGCTTTTTTCAACTTGCTGTTACCCCAACTGGAATCTTCATTGAAGGCAATTGTAAAATTCAGTGATTATCACTGATCATTTTTAGATTTTTTTTTTATTCTTATGTTAATCCCCATACATTACATCATTAGTTTTATTTATTTATTTTTTTTTAATTTTTTTTTATTCTTATGTTAATCCCCATACATTACATCATTAGTTCTAGATGAAGTGTTCCATGATTCATTGTTCGTGCACAACACCCAGTGCTCCATGCAGAATGTGCCCTCCTCAATACCCATCACCAGGCTAACCCATCCTCCCACCCCCATCCCCTCCAGAACCCTGTTTGTTTTTCAGAGTCCATCGTCCCTCATGGTTCGTCTACCCCTCCGATTTCCCCCGCTTCATTCTTCCCCTCCCGCTACCTTCTTCTTCTTCTTTTTTTTTTT
>NW_028038650.1:0-494 GCF_054177405.1 Leptonychotes weddellii | reverse complement strand
GAGCAAGATGGCGGAGGAGTAGGAGACCTGGATTTCGTCTCCTCTTAGGAATTCAGCTGGATAGGGATCAAACCATTCTGAACACCTACAAACTCAACAGGAGATCGAAGAAAGGAATAGCAACAACTCTCTGAACAGAAAAGCGACCACTTTCTGGAAGGTAGGACGTGCGGAGAAGTGAATCCGAGGCGATATTCGGAAGGATAGACGGCGGGGGAGGGGCCTCCGTCGGCCGCTTCTGGCAAGTGATAGAACCACGGAGCACAAAATCGGAACTTTTAAAAGTCAGCTCCGCTGAGGGACATCACTCTGGTGGCTAAGCGGGGGGTGGAACCCTCCGGGACAGTGTGGTCTCAGGACCCTTGGGGTCACAGAAAGACCGGGGGTGCCTAAGTGTGGCAGAGCTCCCAGGTAACGGAGCAGGGAAGCCGGCTGCAGAGGCGGAGCCCAGGCGCGGGCTCTCAGCTCGGGGTTGCCCTAAACCGTGATCCGCG
>NW_028038649.1:0-494 GCF_054177405.1 Leptonychotes weddellii | reverse complement strand
TATTTCAGTTGTTTAATTTTAGAAATTTCTACTGGACAACTACCATATTCTAGTGACTCAGCAAATTTGTAAGGGCTACATGGGGGTAACTACAAAGATCAGTGACTAAATCCCTACCCCCAAAGGGGTTTACAAATCCATAAGGAAGATAAGAATACAAAGGAGGGACGCCTGGGTGGCTCAGCCGTTAAGCATCTGCCTTCGGCTCAGGTCATGATCCCAGGGTCCTGGGATCGAGCCCCGCATCGGGCTCCCTGCTCAGCGGGAAGCCTGCTTCTCCCTCTCCCACTCCCCATGCTTGTGTTCCTTCTCTCGCTGTTTCTCTCTCTCTAATAAATAAATAAAATCTTAAAAAAATAATACTTCATATTTGAAGATAAAAGGGCCAATGTTAATATAGATTATCTTTAGAATTAATTTCAAAACAGCAATGAGCAAGTGTGAAGAAATAGGTGATTTTGGGGCACCTGGGTGGCTCAGTCGGTTGGGCGTCT
>NW_028038648.1:0-494 GCF_054177405.1 Leptonychotes weddellii | reverse complement strand
TGCTGATGTGACCGTGGAGCCGTGCGGATAAAGGGAAATGAAGGACGTAAAAGGACTGACAAATTTAAAACATCAGACTAATACCTGGAGGTAACATCACAGCTTTTAGGATAAAAGAAATGTGTGATGAACTTAATGAGCTTAATTGCAGTATCAAGCAGAGCCAGGCTGGAGGCTGAGGCTGGAGGCTGAGGCTGAGACTGAGGCTGAGACTGAGACTGGAGGCTGAGACTGGAGGCTGAGACTGAGACTGGCTGAGGATGAGGCTGGAAGCTGAGGCTGAGAGGCTGAGGCTGACTGGAGGCTGAAGCTGAGGCTGAGGCTGAGACTGGAGGCTGAGGCTGGAGGCTGAGGCTGAGACTGAGGCTGAGACTGAGACTGGAGGCTGAGACTGGAGGCTGAGACTGAGACTGGCTGAGGATGAGGCTGGAAGCTGAGGCTGAGAGGCTGAGGCTGACTGGAGGCTGAGACTGAGACTGGAGGCTGAGGCTGGA
>NW_028038647.1:0-9817 GCF_054177405.1 Leptonychotes weddellii | reverse complement strand
TTGGTAGAATTCCCCTGGGAAGCCATCTGGCCGTGGGCTTTTGTTTGTTGGGAGATTTTTGATGACTGCTTCAATTTCCTTAGTGGTTATAGGTCTGTTCACGTTTTCTATTTCTTCCTGGTTCAGTTTTGGTAGTTGATACATCTCTAGGAATGCATCCATTTCTTCCAGGTTATCTAATTTGCTGGCATATAGTTGCTCATAATATGTTTTATAATTGTTTGTATTTCTTTGGTGTTGGTTGTGATCTCTCCTCTTTCATTCATGATTTTAGTTATTTGGATCATTTTTCTTTTCTTTTTGATAAGTCTGGCCAGGGGTTTATCAATCTTATTAATTCTTTCAAAGAACCAGCTCCTAGTTTCGTTGATCTGTTCTACTGTTCTTTTGGTTTGCTGTTCTTTCTCTAGCGCCTTTCTCAAGGCTTGTATTGCTATATACTTTCCTCTTAGGACTGCCTTTGCCTCATCCCAAAGATTGTGAACAGTTGTGTTTTCATTTTCATTGGTTTCCATGAATTTTTTTAATTCTTCTTTAATTTCCTGGTTGACCCATTCATTCTTTAGTAGGATTCTCTTTAGCCTCCATGTATTTGAGTTCTTTCCAACTTTCCTCTTGTGATTGAGTTCTAGTTTCAAAGCATTGTGGTCTGTAAATATGCAGGGAATGATCCCAGTGTTTTGGTGCCAGCTGAGACCTGATTTGTGACCTAGGATGTGATCTATTCTGGAGAATGTTCCATGGGCACTAGAGAAGAATGTGTATTCTGTTGCTTTGGGATGGGATGTTCTGAATATATCTGTGAAGTCCATTTGGTCCAGTGTGTCATTTAAAGTCTTTATTTCCTTGTTGATCTTTTGCTTAGATGATCTGTCCATTTCAGTGAGGGGGTGTTAAAGTCCCTTATTATTATTGTATTGTTGTCGATGTGTTTCTTTGCTTTTGTTATTAATTGGCTTATATAAGTGGCTGCTCCCATGTTAGGGGCATAGATATTTACAATTGTTAGATCTTCTTGTTGGATAGACCCTTTAAGTAGGATTTAGTGTCCTTCCCCATCTCTTATTATAGTCTTTGGTTTAAAATCTAATTTGTCTGATATAAGGATTGCCACCCCAGCTTTCTTTTGATGTGCATTAGCATGGTAAATGGTTTTCCACTCCACTTTCAATCTGGAGGTGTCTTTGCATCTAAAATGAGTGTCTTGTAGACAACATATTGTTGGGTCATATTTTTTTTATCCAATCTGATACCCTGTGTCTTTTGATTGGGGCATTTAGCCCATTTACATTCAGGGTAACTATTGAAAGCAGCATGGCATGATATAAAATCAATGCATAGAAATCAGTTGCATTTCTATACACTAACAATGAGACAGAAGAAAGAGAAATTAATGAATCAATCCCATTTACAATTGCACCCAAAACCACAAGATACTTTGGAATAAACCTAACCAAAGAGGTAAAGGATCTGTACTCCAAAAACTACAGAACACTCATGAAAGAAATTGAGGAAGACACAAAGAAATGGAAAAACGTTCCATGCTCATGGATTAGAAGAACAAATATTGTGAAAATGTCTATGCTACCCAGAGCAATCTACACATTCCATGCAATATCTATCAAAATACTATGAACATTTTTCACAGACCTGGAACAAATAATCTTAAAATTTCTATGGAACCAGAAAAGATCCTGAATACCTAAAGGAATGTTGAAAAAGAAAACCAAAACTAGGGACATCACAATGCCAGACTTTAAGCTCTGTTACAAAGCCATAATCATCAAGACAGTAGGTACTGGCACAAAAACAGATGCAGAGATCAGTTGAACAGAATAGAGAATCCAGAAATGGACTCTCAACTCTATGATATACTAATCTTTGACAAAGCAGGAAAGAATTACTGATGGAAAAACGACAGTCTCTTCAACAAATTGTGCTGGGGAAATTGAACAGTCACATGTAGAAGAATGAACCTGGACCATTTTCTTATACCATGCACACAGATAAACTTAAAATGGGTGAAAGACCTTAAATGTGAGACAGGAATCCATCAAAATCCTAGAGGAGAACACAGGCAGCAACCTCTTTGACCTCGGCTGCAGCAACTTCTTGCTAGACATGTCTCCAAAGGCAAGGTAAACAAAAGCAAAAATGAACTGTTTGGACTTCATCAAGATAAAAAGCTTTTTATTAGTTGTTTTTTAATTTTTTAATTTTAATTTTTTATTTTTTTTAAAGATTTTATTTATTTATTTGACAGAGAGAGAGAGATAGCGAGAGAGGGAACACAAGCAAGGGGAGTGTGAGAGGGAGAAGCAGGCTTCCTGCAGAGCAGGGAGCCCGATGCGGGGCTCAATCCCAGGACTCCGGGATCATGACCTGAGCTGAAGGCAGACGCTTAACGACTGAGCCACTGAGGTGCCCCAAGATAAAAAGCTTTTGCACAGCAAAGGAAACAGTCAACAAAACCCAAAGACAACGGACAGAATGGGAGAAGATATGTGCAAATGTCTTATCAGATAAAGGGCTAGTATCCAAAATCTATAAAGAACTTATCAAACTCAACAGCTCAAAAAAAATAATCCAGTCCACAAACTCATGTATGAAACAGGTTGATACTTCATTTCACATGGTAAAATAAATATTCAGGATTTTGAAGCTGAAACAGAAAAACTGTAAGGAGGGAATTGTACAAATTCAAAGGTAAAACTGCTTGATACAGACAGGTGCTTGAATAGATATGCAGGCAGTAGAAATATGCTCTACCACATATTTAGTATCTAGGGTTTTTAATAAATATCTTTGCTGGCTGACTGAATAAATAACCGTTAGAAAAAGATAAGATTTAATCCATATTTCATAAGAATTAACTCCAGATGAAGCAGAGATATGAATGCAATAAATGAGCTATATAAATATTAAAAGAAAGTATGAGTAACTTTCTATAACATAGATATAAGATTAAACTTTTTAATTATGGCTAAAAATCTATTTGTAATCAAAGAAAAGATGGACAAATTCAGCTACACACACACACACACACAAGGTTATTCACTGTAGCATTATTTGTATCTGCAAAAGGGTAAACGAATAAAAACAATAGAAGGAAAGTGTACAAGGGAAATTACAAGAATATACAAAGGATATAAAAAAAGTTATGTTACTTAAATAATGTTAAAGAGCAAAAATTCAACTGAGTAAATTTTGAAGGTTTAACTGGCTGAAGATTTAATTGATTCGGCACTATCCCATCTAGCAAGTAAACAAGTGTTCCAAGGAGCTGTACAAAATGGATGAATTTTATAGGCAGGAAGAGAGGTGGGACAATTAACAAAAAAATGAATTTTTTTAGGCAAGGTCACCTTCCCTTAAAGGGAAGAGCTGGGGTGTCTTATTAGGGATATTACCTCATCTTTCCTTGAGAGATGGAGAGAGCCTATGTGACCGATTTCCTTATTAGTGCTGACCAGAAAATACCTGACTGTCCAGTTAAGACTACATTTCTGGTTTGGTGATTTGGCTTAATATAAGTAACTCCTTTGGGGGCCTGTGGTTTTCTTTTTAACAATAGTGGTGGAGTAGTGTCAACTAATGTTGAGAGGCTAAATATATAAACAGACAAAGGGCAGACCATATAGAACTTTGAATTGCAACCTGCAAACAACTGTCCAGGAAACCAACCCCTATCAACATCAAACAACTCAGAAAGCCAGCCTGCTGTTATGTCAGACTTAGAGTGAGCCAGATTGCCATCTCTAGCAACAATTCAGGGAGTTAAACAATATCTTCTATAACAATCACTCAAAATGGCCAGGACTTGATTAAGAACTGGCAGCTTCCATAATTTTTATCTCTGCTTTCAACCTAGGACCAACCAGAGAAAGCCACATATGTAACCCTAACCAGTCACATAGGAAGTCCCACTTCTAGTTAGCCTCCCTAAAGCTTCCCCAGACAAACAACCTCCAATCTGGGTACACCTGAAGTCTTCACTTTTTTTCCAATATAAAGCTTTCCACTCTTCTCTGTGACTTGGAGTCTCTGCCAAAACACGGAAAGCAGTGGCTGACTCCCTTTCTATAGCAAACAATAGACTTTGCTTTTCTGTTGTAGTTAGCCTTCATTTATTTCCACAATACTAAACCCCGTGCATGAAATAGTGGGAGCCATTGTCCCAGAAAATGAATGGGAAGTATCAGTTACCTCAGAAAATGAAAGAGTATGGGATAGGGTGAAAAGTCAAAGTGTGGTTGAGAGACCTTACAAGCATTTCAATCTTCACATTCCTTCCTTGAATCTACCCATATAGAAAACAGATGTATATACACTTCTCTAGCTCTGCTTCTAGAATGCCAGAAAAAAGGCTATATTCCTTAGCCAGAGGATCATACTACACTGAACTGGGAAACTAACTGTCTCAAAGCTAAAAAAGAAAGATAATGATATGGGTAATTGAAATCCCCAATTCCTAAGTCTCTATATAGACTAACCTACAGTAAAGCATAGCACTGGGCAAGTGCTGTTTCTGTGAATGGAATGTCTAGGCAAATTTTTAGTACCTCCATCTCAAGGATGAATGGGCAAGTAAATTTGAGGAAGGTTTTTAATATGAAAGAGGCAAAAATCATACAGAAAATTAAAAGACACTCAGAGGCAACAGAACAATCAATAGAAAAATAAAACCAACTAACAACATCCTAGTTAGTTATCTTCAGAGAAATAGAAAAGGTATTGCACATGTGAAACAGGATATTTTAAAAGAATGTATATTCTTGGAAATAAAAATATGTCAAAAGAAAGAATTATTACAACAAGCTATTTAGGGTCTAGGTTGAAGAAAATTTTTTCAGATAAAACAGCAACAATAACAACTACAAAACTCAAAATAAAGAAAAAATTAGGAATAAAATTTAACTGATGCAGCCTTCTGAATAATATGAAAATTACAGAATGACTAAAATATTACAATAAAACTTCCCCAAACTAAAGAATATGTGTTTCCAGATTCAAAGTGAATATACAAAGGACCTTACACAATGATTCCATATAAATACACCAAGACATGATATTGCAATTTTTTAGTTTTTGAGGAACAATTATAAGATACATAATATTCCCAGAGAGTGAAGAAAAGCAGAAGTAGGAAAACCAGTTGCATACAAAGACTTGGGGACTAGAATGATGGCAATAACATTAGAATCTACAAGGTAAGGGAGAAATACCTGTCATGTTCTGAGGGTAAAGCATTGCCCATGTAGAATACTATACAAGGAAAATTATTAATCAAGTCTTAAGACAGAATAAAATACTTTTTCCAATAAGCAAAAGTCTCAAAATTTTTAACTCCCATTCACTTTTTCTCAGGAAATTACCAGTGTGGGCTCTATTCATGCATAGAAAGGATGAGTATTGCTTAAAATATCATTTATGCCCTACTAAAATAAAATATTTACTCCCAAATCACTGTCAAATGTTTCATGGAACTTCATAAGCTGATCCCTAAATAAATATGAAGATGTAAATAAATAAAAGTAGATGAGAAAGTTGTAAGGTAAAAATGTTGAAGATGTGCTATAACAAATAGAAATACTTGTCCTCATGGCATGAAATTTAACATTGTAACATTGATATAGACACATACAAGTAATCCAATGGAACAATTTAAAGATCTCAGGAATAGAGCCCTGTATATGTGGGAACTTAGAATATGGTGGATATTTCATTAGATTTTAGTAGGAAAAAGGAAGGTCTATATAACACAGATGACATCAAAATTGGTTGCATATTCCTCAAATGTATTTTTAAAATCTAATCTCCTTTACACATTTATTTTTTCATTATAATTTGTAAAATTTGTAACTTCTGTATATTTAAATATTGAGATTTTAATTAAAGCTGTTATAATATTATTACATATTATAGCAGTTTATAAAAATATCCAATGGAATATAAATACCATAACAAATTATATCTACTAGCATCCACTTAAAAATTCATGATTATGCTCTTTTTAACATTCTGAGACTTTATGTAATAACTTTTCCCTCCATTCCACTTGCCTTGCAGAATTTTCTCCCAATTTACTATATTTTATGCTTGAGAGTTATTTATTAATTGTCCTATTTTTCTTCAATAAAATATGTATAAAATTGACATTTTAACTTACGTTTCTTTCCTATGACATTAAAGATCTAGGTATTTAAATATTCACTGGATTTTTAACTTCCTTTTATTAAATAACTTTTCAATGAAATATTAAATACATGTGTAAATACTCACAAATAATAAATATGTATCTGGATCATTTTTACATGTAAAATAACACAGATCAAGAAATAGAACAAGACCAGCAATCAAGAAGTCTCCCTTTCTCTCTTACTTCTTCCTCTCTAAGTGACCACTATTCTGATTTCTAATAATAGAGATTAGTTTTGCCTACTTTTGAGCTACATATGGAATCCTATGTTAAGTGCTTATTTCTGTGGCTCCTTTTGCTCAATATGTGCTTGTGAGAAACATCCGCATTATTGCCATTTCAGTGGGTCATTCATTCTTATTGCTATTTAGGATTCAAGTATGTGGCTATAACATGGTTTATTTTTTTCTATGCTTCTGCTTTGCCACCTCTAGTGTAGTGTAGTCCTCAGTTTTCCAGTTGAGATGAGTTGTTTAGGCGCCTCTATTAGATGGGTATTGAATTCCAATTTTTGCAATTTTTTTCTTCTCAGCACCATTAACAGCGTAAAATACCTATTTGACCACTAGGAGCTTTCTGCCTGGCTTCTTATCTTCTGCCTTGTGCAGTTCAAGGATTTGGCAATTGCCTTAAAGTAAAAACCAGTATGATGCTAGACTTCCTTTCCTATGCTACATTCTCACAGTGATTGCTGCTAGACCAAGTACCTCTCTCCCAAATTTTGATGTTTTGTACCCATAATCTTCACTTTTTTTTTTTCTCCAGCCCCATGAAATTGGCAGAATATCTGCTGGTTTCTCTGCCTTTTCATAGTGGTATGCCATACCTGGACTATATTTCAAGATATATGGCAAGAATCATCAGATGAAGGATGAAGAACCTGCAGAATTGGCTCACTTTTGTGTAGTTCCCTTTCTTTTCAGGATACTGGTTTCTTAGTCGTGTTTCCTTTGGGAATTCTCCATTGCCTTCTAACAATTTTGTTGTGGTCGTTGCTATTCGTATGTTTTCTGTATTTTTCTGGCTATTTCTGGGTTTCTCAATGGTACATTCGACCGCTATAATTATTTTATCTTAGCCCAACAGAAAAGTCTACCATCACTTTAAGTAAACTTTTTGTAAAAGCATAACATAAACACAGAAAAGTGCACAAATATATGTGGGCAGATGCGAGAATTTTCAAAAGTGAACATATTATTGTTACAAGAACCCGGATAAAGAATAGAAAATAGTAAACAGTAAGTTAATACCCTTGTGCCTGCTCACAGCCACTTACGACAACCACCCAAGAATACCTACTATTCTCATTTCTAACATCATATATTAATTTTATTTGTTGTTGACCTTTATAATAAGAAGTCATCATGAGCATTTTTTGTGACAACCTTACTTTGCGTGAAATTTTGTTTTACAGACAATCATATTTTGGATCATGTTGAGGTTTCCTTATTTTTTTTATTGATTAATTGATTGATTTTCAACTCTTAAACCACCTCTGAATTTCTAGAACATCATTTGGTTATGACACTTAGCCACAGTATACTATCTGGATTTGGTATTATAATATGTTTATGAAATTTTGCATTTATATTAATGAGGCTTATTTATTACATTCATGCTTAATGTAATTTTTCATATTTTTTGGTTTATGTCTATATTTCACTAGGTGTTTTCTATTTGAACCACCTGTACTATATTCTTTTTATAAATTATTTCTTAACTTTTTTATTAATCCAGTATATTTATCATTGCGATTTCCTATTTATTAACATTTAGCTATACATGATTTCCTTATATTTTTAAGAGTTACCATAGTCTTTATTACAGTTTAATAAAGTGAACACTTTTATGTCTCCCCCAGTATTATTAAGACTTTAAAACAATTTATTCCTATCAATGTATATCACTATTGCCTTTGTTTTTATTGTTTTTATGCATTTTAATTTATGTTTGAGACTCTACAAACAGTATCATTGAGATTCCCCCCTCACTTTCACACACACACACACACACACACACACACACACACACACAGATACACATGCTCTCCTGCATGGTTACCTGTTCCCTGTTCTTTATAACTTCTCTCTACTTTATTTCTGTCTGAAATTATCATTCTGCATAAAGAATGCTCTTTGATTTCTTTTAGAGCATGTCTAGGTTGGCAATAATTTTTTCAGGACATTAAAGATGTCTTTGTTTATAGTGAGAAGTCATTTATCTATTTTATTCTATTGTTGCTTTATGGCGGATATCTTATTCTTTAGCTGCTTTTAAGATTTTCTCTGTCATTGGGGTTCAGACATTTTACTAAGTAAAATTGGTTTGGCTTTCTTCATGTTTTTTTTTTCCTTAGAGATTTCATAGCATCTTGAATATATATATTGATATCTTTTGTCAACTCTCTGTTGAATTTTCTTCCTTCTTTTTTTGAAATTCCATCTGAATATGAAATCTTTTCACTGTGTCCCATATATTCTTGCTCTTTTTTCTAAATTTTTATTTTTTCTCTATGCTTTAGTTTATGTATTTTCTCTTGGCTCATCTTAACATGTCACCAATCCTTTCTTCTCCTCTTCTTTAATATCTTATTATGCTGATTGATGATTTCTTTCTTTTTATTATGTTCAGTTAGCCACTGTAGAGTACATAATTCGTTTTTGATGTAGTGTTCAATGATTCATTAGTTAAGTATAACACACAGTGCTCATCATAGCATGTGCACTCCTCAATACCCATCACCCTGTTACCCCCTCCCCCCACCCTCACTTGGGGGTGAAACCGCCAGATTGTTTCTCGGGGTCCATAGTCTCTCATGGTTCAACTCCCTCTCTGATTTCTCCCCCTTTGGATTTCCCTCCCTTGCCCTATGGTCCTCCGTTCTATTGCTTATGTTCCACATAGGAGTGAAACCATATGATAATTGTCTTTCTCTGCTTGACTTACTTCATTTAGCATAATCCCCTCCAGTTCCATCCATGTCGATTGCCGATTGATGATTTCTGTTATTGAATTTTTCAGTTTTAGATTTCCTATTTGATTCTTTTTTTAGTTCCAATATTTTCATTAAATTCTCCATTTTAAAAGATATTTTCTTTCTTCTGCTATTTCTTTAAAAATCTTAATTACTTTAAAGTACTTGTGAGCATACTCCAATATCTGAATACATATAAATCTCTCCTTTTCTTGATTTTCAGTTATATTTTCCCATATTTTGGCAAGTCTAATACTTGTTGATTGAATTGTGGACATTGTGGATAAAATTTTAGGTGTTCCAGATGATATATCCCTCTTTCAAATAAAATCCACCCTGCCTCCTGTTAGGGAAATAGAATGGGGAATCTTTACCTTAATTCAGTCAGAAACAACTGAGTCAACCTATTTTGCAGATTTGGTATTACTCTGTCTACTTCTGCTTTTCCTGATCGCTAGAGCAAAATGTCCAAGTGTGTAATTGAGAGGACAGTCCTCATGGGTATATATTCCATTGTTATGTCCTGAACTGAAATTCTTTTTTGTTCAACACATCAGGACATTCAAAAACTCTACTTGTTCTCACAGGGTTTTTTTTTTTATTACTTTTTTTTTAATCTCCTTTAATCTTTTTTTTTTTTTTTT
>NW_028038646.1:0-494 GCF_054177405.1 Leptonychotes weddellii | reverse complement strand
TCTTTGTTTGTTTTAGTATTTATTTAAGTTCCAGTTAACATACAGTGTAATATGAGTTTCAAGTGTACAATTTAGTGATTCAACACTTACATAAACAAACTGATGGTTACCAGAGGGGAGGCGGGGGGGGGGGCGGGGGGGATGGGTTAAATGGGTGATGGAGATTAAGGCGTGCACTTGTGATGAGCGCTGAGTGTTTTATGTAAACGTTGCATTACTAAATTGTACAGAGGACAAATTCTTAAAGAAATATTCGAGACAAATGCCACAAATGTCACAAAATATAAGGAAAAAAGCATATTTTTGTATTAACTATCTCTTCTTGTTTTTCCCTTACGTTATCTTCCCTGAACACTTTCATATGATGCTGATTTTAATAATAGCATTCTCTTTAGAGAGAATAGAAAGATAATTCTGTATTTATTCTTGCATGGTTGAACAATACATAATTTTGTTTCTTACTATATAAAGAGTTTAGAAAAGTTTCTTTCAAC
>NW_028038645.1:0-494 GCF_054177405.1 Leptonychotes weddellii | reverse complement strand
TATCTCAGCCTGAGGAAAAAAGGAGCAAACTGCAGAATATAAATAATAAAATGACCTTTCTCCTATCAATTTCCTCCATGACAAAACCAGGGCTTACTTCTGGGGCACAGAGGGCTGAATGTTCCTGCAAGGAGTACAGTTGGTTTACCTAATAACTAAAAGGGTTTGATATTATCTGGTAAAATGAGCGGCTGGTGTAAGGCGTCTAAAAGATCAACATATCTGTGTGACTTGAGAATTGCTTTGGCGTTTCCAGGCTTCTTAAAAGTTCTGGTGAGCTATTCCTCAATGGCCAATGCATGAAGGGAGACCTTGTCAAATGGCCTGTTTCTCTGCCAGGTCCCAAGCTGTTTACAACTTTCTGTGATGGAGCTGAAGCTGACTTCATTGATATCTACAGCTAGATAATGGGAATCAGATGTCCCTTTTGAACCAGAATAGGAAGAGAGTGGTTATTAAAAACAGAGCTCTCTCTCCTCTAACCCACCACTACC
>NW_028038644.1:0-494 GCF_054177405.1 Leptonychotes weddellii | reverse complement strand
GGCAGAGGAGTAGGAGACCTGGATTTCGTCTCCTCTCAGGAATTCAGCTGGATAGGGATCAAACCAATCTGAACACCTACAAACTCAACAGGAGATTGAAGAAAAGAAGAGCAACAACTCTCTCATCAGAAAAGCGACCACTTTCTGGAAGGTAGGACGTGCGGAGAAGTGAATCCGAGGCGATATTCGGGAGGATAGATGGCGGGGGAGGGGCCTCCGTCGGCCGCTTCTGGCAAGTGATAGAGCCGCGGAGCACAAAATCGGAACTTTTAAAAGTCTGCTCCGCCGAGGGACGTCACTCTGGTGGCTAAGCGGGGGGTGGAACCCTCCGGGACAGTGTGGTCTCAGGACCCTCGGGATCACAGAAAGACCGGGGGTGCCTGAGTGTGGCAGAGCTCCCAGGTAATGGAGCAGGGAAGCCGGCTGCAGAGGCGGAGCCCAGGCGCGGGCTCTCAGCTCGGGGTTGCCATAAACTGTGATCCGCGGCACAGTCG
>NW_028038643.1:0-494 GCF_054177405.1 Leptonychotes weddellii | reverse complement strand
CTCCAGCCCCCTTAGGTGTAGGGTTAGGCTCTGTATTTGACACCTTCCTTGTTTCTTAAGAAAGGCTTGTATTGCTATATACTTGCCTCTTAGGACTGCTTTTGGTGCATCCCAAAGATTTTGAACAGGTGTGTTTTCATTTTCATTGGTTTCCATGAATTTTTTAAATTCTTCTTTAATTTCCTGGTTGACCCATTCATTCTTTAGTAGTATGCTCTTTAGCTTCCATGTATTTGAGTTCTTTCTGACTTTCCTCTTGTGATTGAGTTCTAGTTTCAAAGCATTGTCGTCTGAAAATAGGGAATGATCCCAATTTTTTGGTATCCGTTGAGCCCTGATTTATGACCTAGGATGTGATCAATTCTGGAAAATGTTCCATGGGCACTAGAGAAGAATGTGTATTCCGTTGCTTTGGGATGGAATGTTCTGAATATATCTGTGAAGTCCATTTGGTCCAGTGTGTCTTTTAAAGTCTTTATATCCTTGTTGATCTT
>NW_028038642.1:0-494 GCF_054177405.1 Leptonychotes weddellii | reverse complement strand
CAAATTTTGAACCACTGAGCCCATTACATGCAAAATCTAAATATCAATGTCCTGTGATAGGATATCAATGTTAAAGAAAAATGATTATTCCAACACTTGTTAAAATTATAAACAAGACTAGGGGAGGAGAAAGATGGTGGAGGAGTAGAAGACCTAAATTTTGTCTGGTCCCAGGAATTCAGCTAGATAGGTATCAAACCATTCTGAACACCTACAAACTCAACAGGAGATCCAAGAAAAGAACAGTAGCAACTCTCTGAATGGAAAAGCGACCATTTTCTGGAAGGTCTCTTCTGATTTGTTTAGTGTATATTTTTCTGGGGTCATTGTTACCCTGTTAGCATTTTGTTCTCATTCATCTGCTCTCCTCTGGACAAAATAACGAGATGGAAAACTCACCTCAAAAAAAAAGAACAAGAGGCAGTACCAACTGCCAGGACCTAATCAATATGGATATTAGTAAGGTGTCAGAACTAGAGTTCAGAATGACGATT
>NW_028038641.1:0-494 GCF_054177405.1 Leptonychotes weddellii | reverse complement strand
GACCCGACGAAAATAAGGCATCTTCACGAGCGCATGCGTGTGCAGGCAAAGCTCTGCCCTTTTCCTCGTGGCTCCCGGAGGACCTGCGTCTCCTGAAAGCCCCTGAGCCTCGGCAGCAGGGCTGGGCACTCCTGTCCACTCCGCTGCCTCCTCTACAAAGTGGGTGAGCCCCCAGGGGGCTTGTGAACAAGGCAGGTTCCAGGCCTGGGCCCCGTCCCCCCGCCTGAGGGCCCGGCCACCCAGCCGTCCTCTGGGCCAGGCTCGCCCTGGGGGTGCACCTGGGGGTCTGGTTCTGGCTCCCGTGGTCTGTGAACATGTGGACTCTGGGTCACTGAGGGTCACTCAGACATACCTGCCCGGACCAGAGCCCCGTCTTCTGACCTCAATATCCCCCCGAGGCAGGCAGACACCCCCACGTCCCCCACCAGCATGAGAACACCCCGGGGAACCCCCATGCAGATGGGGTCCAACAGCCACTCCAGTAGAGAGACCCG
>NW_028038640.1:0-494 GCF_054177405.1 Leptonychotes weddellii | reverse complement strand
TTGTAATCAAAATTCTGAACTCTAGTTCCAACATGTTACTAATGTCCATATTGATTAGGTCCCTGGCAGTCGCTACTGCTTCTTGTTCTTTTTTTTGAGATGATTTTTTCCATCTTGTCATTTTGTGCAGAGGAGAATAGATGGATGAGAGAACAAAATACTAACAGGGTAACAACGACCCCAGAGAAATATATACTAAGCAAATCAGAAGAGACCTGAAATCATGAGAAAAGAAAGGGAAAGAAAGAAAAAAGAAAAGAAGACAAGAAAAGGAAAAAGATTAAAAAAAAAAAGAATACAATCAAATATGATCAGGGTGGTGAATAGATAAGTGGCACGCACTAGATTTTGGGTGTATTTTGGTCTGTTAGAAGAAACTGCCTCCCAAAATTTTAAAGAAAGAAAAGCTTATATATGTACAAAAATAAGGGTAAACATGATGAAGGGATGGAATATGACTGTAAAGGTGAAAATGATAGAAGATTTTATAAAAG
>NW_028038639.1:0-494 GCF_054177405.1 Leptonychotes weddellii | reverse complement strand
AGGAGGGCATGACAGAGAGGAGGTAAGAGCCCCTCCCTCCCCACTCAGGAGGGCACATGGGAATGAGGACCCCTGGGCTTCAGATTCCTGTTTCTCAGCAAGGTAAAGTGAAACCACTGTCTGCCTGTCCTCAGTTGCCCAGTTCCACTTGGGAAACATAATCAGGCTTTGTTTGTCTTCTGCCTCCCAGGACACAGTGAACACGGGGCCTGGCTCTTCCGTAGAGTGTTCCCTCCTTCTCAGTGGCAAAGATGGTGTGTCTTACAGAACAGGGTGTTTGAGTTGCGGTGGGAAATGGGCATCCTAGGGCAGCTGTGGGAGGGACCCTGCCCCATCCTACCCTGATATGACAAGGGCACCACTGGAAGAATGATAGCAGGTAGAGAGAGACAGATGGGGACTTCAGTATGGACGAGATGGAAGAACAGCTTGAGAGAAAAAAAGGACCTCCCAGAGGAAGGGGGTGGTTGGTGATGGGCTCTGATTGGCCAGTT
>NW_028038638.1:0-494 GCF_054177405.1 Leptonychotes weddellii | reverse complement strand
CTGCACTACCCCCACCCCCATCATGCTCTGTATCTTGCTATCTCTTTCTCAAATAAATAAATAAAATATTTAAAAAAATAGTAGCAACCAGTGTTCACTTGATAATATTTCACTTTTTTAGTATTATCAAAGAATACTGGATTCCACTGAAATTAATTTTTCAAGCAATTAAGGTTTAGCTTTTTTTTTTCATAGTTCACATTTCTGCATTCTATTTTTTATTTTTTTTATTTTTATTTTTTTTATACTTATGTTAATCCCCATACATTACATCATTAGTTCTAGATGAAGTGTTCCATGATTCATTGTTCGTGCACAACACCCAGTGCTCCATGCAGAATGTGCCCTCCTCAATACCCACCACCAGGCCAACCCATCCTCCCACCCCCCTCCCCTCTAGAACCCTCAGATTGTTTTTCAGAGTCCATCATCTCTCATGGTTCGTTCACCCCTCCGATTTCCCCCGCTTCATTCCTCCCCTCCCGCTACCTTCT
>NW_028038637.1:0-494 GCF_054177405.1 Leptonychotes weddellii | reverse complement strand
GAATCTCAGACTATACCTCTGAAACAAATAATGCAATATATGTTAAGAAAAAAAAAAAAAGAAGAAGAAGAAGGTAGCAGGAGGGGAAGAATGAAGGGGGGGAAATCAGAGGGGTAGACGAACCATGAGAGACGATGGACTCTGAGAAACAAACTGAGGGTTCTAGAGGGGAGGGCGGTGGGAGGATGGATTAGCCTGGTGATGGGTATTGAGGAGGGCACGTTCTGCATGGAGCACTGGGTGTTATGCACAAACAATGAATCATGGAACACTACATCAAAAACTAATGATGTAATGTATGGGGATTAACATAGCAATAAAAAAATTTAAAAAAAAAGTACTTTCATTATTAATTTTGCTAAAGAGATTTGACCTAATAATTGGAGGACATAACTAAGAAAAAACTTATTCGAACAACATAGACAATTTAGTGACTTCCAATATCCTGTGTAAGAATATATTAAATTTCTGCTAATACTTCAGAATTCATTATT
>NW_028038636.1:0-9818 GCF_054177405.1 Leptonychotes weddellii | reverse complement strand
TCGGCGGGGGGCCTGCTTCTCCCTCTCCCACTCCCCCTGCTTGTGTTCCCTCTCTCGCTGTGTCTCTCTCTGTCAAATAAATAAATAAAATCTTAAAAAGAAAATTTCATAGAGCTATAGAGCACAAACAAAAACAAGGACCAACCAAACAAAACCCCCCAAACAATTAAAAACTACATGTGAAAACAGGTTAAATCTAAGTATGTTCGGAATTTGAGTTAATACAGCAGATCTCAATCTGGAATGAGTTTTCACCTGGGTGACATTAGTGAATGTTTGGAGACATTTTTGCTTCTCATCACTGAGGGAGGGTATTAACTACTCCTTGAAGAAAATTTTTCTGAGAAGTAAAGGAGAGATGTCGGGGAGTGCAAAGTCAAGAGGAATTTTGTTTAGTATTAAAGAAATTTAAATATATTCATATATAGAGGGAAAAGAGACCATGAAGGAGAGGTTGAAGTTATAATCAAATGGAAAGCAGTGGAGTGGGGAACTCCAGGGCTCCATCTCTCCTCCTGAAGCAACTGAGCTGGCAAAAGCTGTCAGAATCAATTTTTGGTGGAATCTAGCTAAAAAGTCACAACAACCAGATAAGGCTAGGTGTAAAAAGAATCTGCTGCTTTATGGTGTTGGGGCTCAAGGTGGGCCGCCCCAAGCTAAGCCACAGTGCCATACCGATTATTTTGAATTCAAGTTAATAAAGAAACAGCCAGTGCAGGAACAACACTCTGATCCATCTCTGTCTCCAGAAAGTAGGGAATACATCTCCCATGTGAAAGGCACCCTCCCTGCACCAGGAGGCAGACAAACATCTTTGACATCAGAGACAGGGAATTCAGGGCCCAAGAAGCCTATGTAAACAAACCTTGTAACTTTATTTATTTATTTATTTATTTATTTATTTATTTATTTATTTAAGAGACAGAGAGAGAAACAGCATGAGAGGGGATAGGGTCAGAGGGAGAAGCAGGCTCCCCGCCGAGCCGGGAGCCCGATGTGGGACTCGATCCCAGGACTCCGGGATCATGACCTGAGCTGAAGGCAGTCGCTTAACCAACTGAGCCACCCAGGCGCCCCAAACCTTGTAACTTTTACTAACTTACTACCCCAGCCCCATTTTGTTTACAATTCCTTACTAATTGAAGTTCCCAAACATAAGTTTTCTTTGTCCTGTCAATTTCTCCAAGATTTATTGTTTCTTTGTGTAAAAAGTATAAATACTGCCTGCCTCAATCATTTCTTAGCTCCTGTATCTTTGAGGCCTCCATACATACGAATTAAATTTGCTTTTCTCCTGTTAATCTGTCTCCTGTCAATTTAAACCTTAGACTACCCAGAAGACTTTGGAAGTATAGAGGCAAATTTTTCCTCCCCAACAGTGGTAAGAGAACACTTCGGTGTTTTGAACTGTCTGCCTACCATACCTCACACCCCAGGCCTGTAGTGGCCTTGAGGAAGGGAAGCCTGCACTCCTGGTACTAGAAGGAGCAATATGGACCTTATTCTCAAAGAACTGTGGTTCTTTGTGTTTTTTTTAAGATTTTATTTATTTATTTCAGACAGAGAGAGAAAGAGAGAGCACGAGTCAGGCAGGGGATGGGCAGAGAGAGAAGCAGGCTCCTGGCTGAGCAGGGAGCCCAATGTGGGGCTCGATCCCAGGACCTTGGGATCATGACCTGAGCCGAAGGCAGACGCTTAACCGACCGAACCACCCAGGCGCCCCAAGGATTGTGGCTCTGGGTCTTCTCTGCTCTGCCAGCTCCCTCAAGGACTGGCACAACGGTTTGCCTTTGTTTTGTCTGGCAAGGAGTGAACCCTGGGCTGAGGCCACTTCCTGGTACCTTTGGCCAAAGCATTTAAAGGCGCAAGTACTGGCCACAGCATCCTGGGGCAAGAGACAACAGCCAGGACAAGCGATAGACAACTGAGACGGGTGGGCAACACACGACTGAGAAAAGAGGTATGTGGAAGAATAAAGGCTGTTTAAAAGGTCTCATGTATACAGAGGAATCAAGAAGGCCATGTGCTAGACACACGCTTCGAAACAGCTGAGGAGGGCGCCTAGGTGGCTCAGTCGGTTGAGCGTCTGCCTTCGGCTCGGGTCGTGATCCCCGGGTCCTGGGATCGAGGCCCGCGTCGGGCTCCCTGCTCAGCGGGAGGCCTGCTTCTCCCTCTCCCTCTGCCCCTCCCTACTGTTTGTGCTCTCTCTCTGCTCTGTCTTGCTCTCTCAAATAAAGAAAATCTTAAAAAAAAAAAAAAGAAACAGCTAAGGATACCACAAGCTTTCACGTCTGGGTGGCTCTCAGGCTCTGTGTGAGCAGGAAAAAGATAAGGCAGAGCTGTCAAAAGTCTGGCTAAGCATTGAAGGAGTGCGTAATATAGAGACAATCTCCCAGCACTGGGAGAGTATTATGTCTTCTTCTTTTTCTTTTCTTTTCTTTTATTTATTTTTTTTTAAAGATTTTATTTATTCATTCATGAGAGACAGAGAGAGAGGCAGAGGGAGAAGCAGGCTCCCAAGGAGCAGGGAGCCCGATGCGGGACTCGATCCCAGGACCCTGAGATCATGACCTGAGCCGAAGGCAGACGCTTAACTGTCTGAGCCACCCAGGCGCCCCTTCTTTTTCTTTTTCAATCTTACCTTTTGATGTATAGTTGACATAAAATATGGTATTAGTTTCAGGTATACAACACAGTGATTCAACATTATATATACATTATGAAATGCTTACCACAACAAGTGTAGTTACCATCTGTCACCATACAAAATTAGTACAATCTCATTGCCTGTATCCCCTATGCTGTACTTTTCATCGCCCTGAATTACTTGTTTTGTAACTGGAAGTTTGTACCTTTTAATCCCCTTCACCTATTCTGTCCATCCCATCCCATCTTCCTCCCTTCCTTCCTCCTGGCAACCACCAGTCTGTTCTGTTTCTACTTGTGTGTGTGTGTTGTTTGTTTTGTTTTTTTTAAGATTCCACATATAAGTGAAATCAGACAGTATTTGTCTTTCTATGTCTGACTTATTTAATTTAGCATAATATTCTCTAGGTCCATCCACGTTATTGCAAATGGCAAGATTTCATTCTTTTTATGGCTGAGTAATATTCCAGTGTGTGTGTGTGTGTGACATCTTCTTTATCCATTTATCTATTGACAGGCACTTGGGTAACTTCCATATCTTAGCTATTATAAATAATGCTACAATAAACATGGGAGTGCAGGTATCATATATCTTACAATAAATATAGGAGTGGGGTGCCTGGGTGGCTCAGTCGGTTAAGCATCTGCCTTCAGCTCAGGTCATGATCCCAGGGTTGTGGGATGGAGCCTTGCATCGGGCTCCCTGTTTAGCGGGGAGTCTACTTCTCCCTCTCCCTCTGACTGCTCGTGTGCTCGTGCGTGCTCTCTCTCTCTCTCAAATAAATAACATAAAATCTTTCAAAAATAAAATATAAAAAACAAAAACATAGGGATGCATACATCTTTCAAATTAGTGTTTTTGTTTTCTTCAGCTAAATATCCAGTAGTGGAATTACTGGATTGTATGGTAGTTCTATTTTTAATTTTTAGAGGAACCTCCACACTGTTTCCCATAGTGGCTGCATCAGTTTACATTCCCACCAACTACGTTCAAGGATTCCCTTTTTCTCCACATCTTATTTCTTGTCTTTTTGATACTAGCCATTCTGACTGATATGAGGTGATATTGTGGTTTTGATTTGCATTTCCCTGATGATTACTAAGGTTTCATGTGTCTATTGGCCATCTATATGTCCTCTTTGGAAAAGTGTCTAATTAGGTCCTCTGCTTATTTATTAATTTGATTGGTTTTTTAGTGTTGAGTTATATGAGTTATTTTTAAATTTTGGATATTAACCCCTTATCAAATATATCATTTGCAAGTATCTTTCTCCCATTCAGTAGGTTGCTTTTTTGTTTTGTTGATCTTTATTTATTTTTGAATCCAGGAATCGATGGTAAGTATTTCAAAACACTAGCTGGCCACTAAGCTAATGGAACATAGACTTCAGTGGCTATACATGACAAAGAGTGCAGATGTTATGGAAACCAGTATGGAGGTTCCTCAAAAAATTGAAAATAGAAATACCATACAACCAGTAATTCCACTACTGGGTATCTACCCAATGAAAATGAAACACTAGGGGCACCTGGGTGGCTCAGTCTTTAAGCGTCTGCCTTCGGGCTCAGGTCATGATCCCAGGGTCCTGGGATTGAGTCCTGCATCGGGTTCCCTGCTCTGCGGGAAGCCTGCTTCTCCCTCTCCCACTCCCCCTGCTTGTGTCCCCTCTCTCGCTGTGTCACTCTCTGTCAAATAAATAAATAAATAAAATCTTTTTAAAAAAAGAAAATGAAAATGAAACACTAATTTGAAAAGATATATGTATTCCTGTTTACTGCAGCATTATTTATAATATCCAAGATATAGAAGCAATTTCAGTGTCCATCGATAGCTAACTGGGTAAGGAAGATGTGGTATACACATACACACACACAGGAATATTACTCAACCATAAAAAAAGGAATGAAATCTTTCCATTTACAACAACATGGATGGACCTAAAGTGTATTACATTAAGTGAAATACATCAGACAGAGAAAGACAAATGCCACGTGGTTTTACTTATATCTGGAATCAAAAAAAAAAAAGCAAACAAACCAGAAACAGACTCATAAATACAGAGAACAAATTGTTGGTGACCAGAGGGGAGAGGGGTGAGGGCATGGGCAAAATAGATGAATGGGGATTAAGAGCTACAAATTTCCAGTTATAAAATAAATGAGTCAGGGCACTTGGCTGGCTCAGTTGGTAGAGCATATGACTCCTGAACTCAAGGTCATGGGTTCAAGCCCTACATTGGGGATCGAGTTTACTTAAAAATAAATGAATAAAATAAAATGAGTCATGGAGATGAAAAGTACAGCATAGGGGATATAGTCAATCATACTGTAATAACTTTGTGTGGTAAACAGGTGATAATTACACTTATTGTGGTAAGCATTTCATAATGTATATAATTGTCAAATCACTATGTTGTATGCCTGAAACTCATATCATATTGTATGTCAACTATGCTGAAATTTTATTCTTTTATTTTATTTTTATTTATTTTTCATCTTTTTGTATTGAAGTTTTAAAAAAATGAATACAGATAATACAAAAATAGCTTAGAAAGTCACTTAATAGGCAAACCTGGATTATATGGTATTTCTATTCTGTTCAACCAAACAGGAACAACAAACCTTGGAGAGGGGAGAAAATGTGATTTCCAAAGTTGTCACATTCTAATATTCAGAATGTCTGGTTTTCAACAAAAAATACAAGGAAAAAGAATTCTAAAAATCATATGGAATTATAAGGGAATCTAGCCAAAACAATCTTTATTTTTTATTTATTTATTTATTTTTATTTTTTTTTTTAAAGATTTTATTTATTTATTCATGAGAGAGAGAGGCAGAGGGAGGAGCAGGCTCCCAAGGAGCAGGGAGCCCGATGCGGGACTCGATCCCAGGACCCTGAGATCATGACCCGAGCCGAAGGCAGACGCTTAACCATCTGAGCCACCCAGGCGCCCTATTTTTTATTTTTTTAAAAGATTTTATTTATTATTTATTTGACAGAGAGAGAGAACACAAGCAGGGGGAGCAGTAGGCAGAGAAAGAGGGAGAAGCAGGCTCCCCACTGAGCAAGGAGCCAGATGCGGGACTCGATCTCAAGATCCTGGGATCATGACCTGAGCCGAAGGCAGACACTTAACTGACTTAGCCACCCGGGCGTCCCTAAATAGTCAAAACAATCTTTAAAAAGAAGAAAATAAAAGTTGTAGACGCCGGATTTCTAAATTTCAAAACTCACTACAAAACTACAGTAATCAAAACAGTATTGTACTGGCATAAGGATAGACATACAGATCAATGGAATAGAAGTGAGAAACCAGGGGTGCCTGGGTGGCTCAGTCGTTAAGTGTCTGCTTCCGGCTCGGGTCATGATCCCAGGGTCCTGGGATCGAGCCCTACATCAGGCTTCCTGCTCAGCGGGAAGCCTGCTTCTCCCTCTCCCGCTCCCCCTGCTTGTGTTCCCTCTCTTGCTGTGTCTCTCTCTGTCAAATAAATAAATAAAATCTTAAAAAAAAAAAAAGTGAGAAACCAGAAATCAACCCATACATCCATGGTCAATTGATTTTGGATAAGGGTGCCAAGCCCATTCAGTTGGGAAATAATTGTCTCTTCAGGAAATGATGGACAACTAGATATCTATATGCAAAAGAATCAAGTTGGAAACATACCTCACATCATATACAAAAATTAACTCAGAATGGAAAAAATACTTAAATATAAGAATTAAGATTATAGGGCGCCTGGGTGGCTCAGTTGGTTAAGCGACTGCCTTCGGCTCAGGTCATGATCCTGGAGTCCCTGGATTGAGTCCCGCATCGGGCTCCCTGCTCGGCGGGGAGCCTGCTTCTCCCTCTCCCACTCCCCCCTGCTTGTGTTCCCTCTCTCGCTGTGTCTTTCTCTGTCAAATAAATAAATAAAATCTTTAAAAAAAAAAAAAGAATTAAGATTATAAAACTCTCATTTATATATAGTTACATAAACTCATACATATATATGTAGAGAGAAAGAGTTATAAAACTAAAAAATTCCTTCTTTTCAGGGGAAAACTCATGATCTTGGATTTGGCAATGGATTCCTCATTATGACACCAAAGCATAAGCAACAAAAGAAAAATTACATAAATCGGATTTCATCAAAATCAAAGACTTTTTGTGCATCAAAGGACACTATTAAGAAACTGAAAAGTTACACAATGAGATAAAATATTTACAAATCATGTATCTGGTAAGACCTTAGTTTCCAGAATACTTAAAGAACGCTTACAACTCAGCAATGAATAGATAAACCACCAAATTAAAAACAGGCAAACGATTAGATGTTTTTTCCCAAGAATATGTACAAATGGCCAACAAAGCATGAAAAGATACTCAGTATCATTAGTCATTAGGGAAATGCAAATCAAAACCACAACAAGATAATACCTCACACCCATTAGGATGGCTATAATTAAAAAAATGGAGGGGCTGGCTCAATTGGAGGAGCGTGCGACTCTTGATCTTGGGGATGTGAGTTTGAGCCCCACGTCGGGATTAGAGATTACTTAAAAAAATGGAATATAATAAGTTTGGTGAGGATGTGAAGAGACTGGACCACTCACACATTACTAATGGGAATGTAAAATGATGCAGTTGCTATATTTGGCAGTTCTTCAAAAAATTAAACAGAGAATTACCCTATGACCCAGGAATTCCACTTCTACGTATATACCTGAAAGAATTAAAAATGGGTGTTCAGGGGCGCCTGGGTGGCTCAGTTGGTTAAGTGTCTGCTTTTGGCTCAGGTCATGAACCCAGGGTCCTGGGATTGAGCCCCACATCGGGCTCCCTGCTCAGCAGGGAGTCTGCTTCTCCCTCTCCCACTCCCCCTGCTTGTGTTCCCTCTCTCACTGTTTCTCTATCAAATAAATAAATAAAATCTTTTTTAAAAATGGGTATTCAAACAAATAATTATACATAAATGTAGATAGAAGCACTATTCACAACAGCCAAAGTAGAAATAACCCAAATTTCCATCAACTGAGAAATGGATAAACAAAATGTGGCATATTCATATAAAGGAATATTATTCAACTCAAAAAAGGAATGAAGTATTAATGGTTGTTACAAAGTGGATGAACCTGGAAAACATGATGCTAAGTGAAAGAAGCCAGACACTAAAAGCCACATATTGTATGATTCCATAAATATTAAATATCCAGAAGAGGCAAATCCATACAGACAGAAAGCACATTAGTGGTTGCCAAGGGAGGGATGGGGAGTGACTGCTGAATGAATAAGGGGGTTTCATTTTGGGGTGATGAGTATGCTTTGAAAGTAGATGGTGGTGATGGTGGAGAACATTGTGAATGTATTTAATGCCACTGAATTGTATACTTTAAAATGGGTAGTTTTATTTTATTTGAATTTTACCACAATTTTAAAAAAATGATATAAGGGAAAAAGAATCATTATGGAAAGACGGTGACAAAGGGCACAAGTGGAGTAAGATGTGGAACAACACATCAGTTTGAATGTCTTAAGCCTCTTTTATGTACGGTGTTCCCCCAATCCAATCCCACTCTCATTAAATCTACATTGTTGTTTGTTTGGGTACATATAGATGAAATTGGCAATTTTAGAATAAATATTGAGACGAAAAGCCTTAAGGTATAAAGGAGTTAAATCTAAAATTTGGTAATTAATCCTTTTATGATTTTCCTTCTTCCTAAAATTTGTTTCAAATTTTGAATTGTGGAAGGCTTGTTGATATTTTTTTCCCTGTGGAAAAATAAGATCTAATATGCAGATTTCAGGATCAGGTAGAGCCTAAAATCATTCGCTACATTTGGCCTTAAGCTTTTTATATTGAAATTAATGCAGATAATGCAAGTAAGACTTTAAATAAGCACTAAAAACATGACCCGCATCAAGTCACCATTCCCTCTGAGGTCTCCTGGTAGTTAAATCTATTAGGATAGTGATGAGACAATCAAAGCCAGAGGGCCCATGAATCCAGATATTACAATTAAGAACAGCCAGTTTCTCTGCAGAGAATATATAATTATTGAATCACTATATTGTGCACCTGAAACTCATATAACATTGTATATCAACTATATTTTGAGAATAATAATTTTTAAAAATTTAATTTAATTTAAAATACCCAATTTAACTCTGGTATCTGACACTATTAAAATACACAAAGAAAAAGAATACATTAATTTCTATCAAGGAACATTCCAGGAAGTGGTTTCAAAAACTGCTATTTAGGCTGCAGATCTAGACAGTAGCCTAGTGAGTCTGAAACCCTCCAATTTGAGAAGATGGCTAATCTTTGGCAGGAATGCACGGATTATGTAGTAACCTTCCCAAGGCAGGCTGCAGAGGTGGTTCTTGAAGCTCTACAAAATGAAAACGAATGTTACGGTTAAAAGTTTTCCATTGATTTGCTAACTGAAACTGACCAAAAAGTAGAAAAAAAGAAATGCTTATCTGTTTCTTATCAAATTCCCTATATAATTTCATAGCCACTGGATTATATTCAGGTTCTAAATAGTCCTTGATAGTGTTTGGCTTATCAAACTCAAAAAGGAAATTGTTCTGGTTTAATATACTTAAAAATATTAATTTACTGCTTAGCCTTGTCCCTTGGCACGTGAACAGATTATTAACTTTCATTATACATGTGAGCCTTGTATTTGATGACATAAAAAGTGAATCCATATTTTTTCAAGGTGGGGGGTTATTTTATTGTTGTGTATATTTAATATATTAAATATATATCATACAGAGATCTGGCTATTGTAATTACCGGTTTGAACTACTAGTCAAGTGTAGTAAAAACATTTCAAACTGTTAAAAAAAAAATTGCTATTTACAAGCAAACGTCCTGGAATCAGACGCGAAGATGGTGCCCGGACAGCTCCTGAGAACACACCTTGAGAGGGAGATGCAGGATGGAGTCGAGGGCCCACAGCTAAGGGCTGAGGCCACCCAGGTCTCTGCGGGGAGGAAGGAGGTGAGTCACAGCGGCGGCGACGCAGAAAGCCGGCAGCTTCGCGGGGCTGGGGGAGCTTCGAAGAAACGCTATGCTTCCCCCATCCCGAGGCGGCACCCCGGAACCACTGCTAGCACACGAGGGGGCCACCCGATCTCGGATCCGGGAGATCGCCGCCGCCTGGGCTCACAGAACCCGCT
>NW_028038635.1:0-494 GCF_054177405.1 Leptonychotes weddellii | reverse complement strand
CCACCGCCACCATCGCCACCATCACCACCATCACCATCGCCACCATCGCCACCATCACCACCATCACCATCGCCACCATCGCCACCATCGCCACCGCCACCATCACCACCATCGCCACCACCGCCACCATCACCACCATCGCCACCATCACCATCGCCACCATCGCCACCATCGCCGCCACCATCGCCACCATCGCCACCATCACCACCATCGCCACCATCACCATCGCCACCATCACCATCGCCACCATCGCCGCCACCATCGCCACCATCGCCACCATCACCACCATCACCAACATCACCACCACCACCATCACCACAGCATCACCATCAGCAGCACCATCCTCATCATCACCACCACCACCACCACCATCATGAACTTTGCTGCCACCATCATCATCAATACCAACACCATCATCAATCCTGCACTTGAAGTGCTGTCACCATCTCATCCTGCCAAGTGGTCTTCCTGTGACAGAAAACACACATAACAAT
>NW_028038634.1:0-494 GCF_054177405.1 Leptonychotes weddellii | reverse complement strand
CTCTCTCAAAGGCCAGGATTTAGGAATATGAAAAAGAGCTGGAGAAGATGCGGAACATAATTCCATTTGATCAGATGACCATTGAGGACCTGAATGAAGTCTTTCCAGAAACCAAATTAGACAAGAAGAAGTATCCCTATTGGCCTCACAAGCCAATTGAGAATTTATAAACTTGAGTTGGGGAGAAAGCTCTGGCCCTTGTATTGTAAATGCTGGACATTAAAAATAATGATTCGGAAAAAAAAAAACATAGAATGAAAGCATCGACGTGTTATTTTCATGTATTGAAATTTCCTTTTTTTTTTTTTTTTGAGAGCGAGCGAGCGTGTGCTTGCACACAGCGCTGAGGGGCATGGGTGGGGGAGAGGGAGAGAGAACCCTTTTTTTTAATATATATATATGTTTTATTTATTTGACAGAAAGAGAGAGCACAGGCAGGGAGAGCAGCAGAGGGAGAGGGAGAAGCAGGCTTTCCACTGAGCAGGGAGCCTGAT
>NW_028038633.1:0-494 GCF_054177405.1 Leptonychotes weddellii | reverse complement strand
CCCCTGCTCAAAATAAAGCTGTTACCTTTCTAGCCCTGTCCGCCATGGTGCTTAGCAGCCAGGGATGCATGGTCTCAGACATGTTTACCAAGTAAAACACTGACTTGAGGGGCGCCTGGGTGGCTCAGTCATTAAGCGTCTGCCTTCGGCTCAGGTCTTGATCCCAGGACCCTGGGATCAAGCCCCACATCGGGCTCCCTGCTCAGCGGGGAGTCTACTTCTCCCTCTCCCACTCCCTCTGCTTGTATTCTCTCTCTCGCTGTGTCTCTCTCTGTCAAATAAATAAATAAAATCTTTAAAAAAAAAAAGATTTATCTCATTGAATAAAAAGGCACTCTTTAACTTTTATGATGTATCCTTTCATCTAGTTTCAGCTCTGAAACACAGGAATCACTTTCTTTTCTTCCCTACATTTGTTCTGGCAGTTTGATTAAAAAGAACAAGATGTTTTTGGAATCATCCCTGTGGAGAGATAGGGTGGTGACGGCAGTGGG
>NW_028038632.1:0-494 GCF_054177405.1 Leptonychotes weddellii | reverse complement strand
CCTTTCTTATTAAGATAAAGTGAGATTTAAAAAATTCAATACTTTTTTTTTTTTTAAAGATTTTATTTATTTGACAGAGAGAGACACAGCGAGAGAGGAAACACAAGCAGGGGGAGTGGGAGAGGGAGAAGCAGGCTTCCCGTGGAGCAGGGAGCCCGATGCGGGGCTCGATCCCAGGACCCTGGGAACATGACCTGAGCCGAAGGCAGACGCTTAACGACTGAGCCACCCAGGCGCCCCTAAAAAATTCAATACATTTTGTTATAAAAGTAATACATGCCATGTGGAGAAATTGCAAGTCCCTCGCTGGGGGATGTAGGATGGCGCAGCTGCATGACAGAGGCTCCTCAAAAAAGGGCGCCTGAACGGAGACTTACCAGGTGATCCTGCAAGCCCCCTGGTCAGGGTGTAGTTAGAAGAATTGAAAGCAGGGACTCGAACAGATAGGTGTACACGCATGATTATAGCAGCATTGTTCACAATAGCCGAAAGGT
>NW_028038631.1:0-494 GCF_054177405.1 Leptonychotes weddellii | reverse complement strand
ATGGCGGAGGAGTAGGAGACCTGGATTTCGTCTCCTCTCAGGAATTCAGCTGGATAGGGATCAAACCATTCTGAACACCTACAAACTCAACAGGAGATCGAAGAAAGGAATAGCAACAACTCTCTGAACAGAAAAGCGACCACTTTCTGGAAGGTAGGACGTGCGGAGAAGTGAACCCGAGGCGATATTCGGGAGGATAAACGGCGGGGGAGGGGCCTCCGTCGGCCGCTTCTGGCAAGTGATAGAACCGCGGATCACAAAATTGGAACTTTTAAAAGTCTGCTCCGCTGAGGGACGTCACTCCAGTGGCTAAGCGGGGGGTGGAACCCTCTGGGACAGTGTGGTCTCAGGACCCTTGGGGTCACAGAAAGACCGGGGGTGCCTGAGTGCGGCAGAGCTCCCAGGTATTGGAGCAGGGAAGCCGGCTGCAGAGGCAGAGCCCAGGCGCGGGCTCTCAGCTCGGGGTTGCCATAAACTGTGATCCGCGGCACAGT
>NW_028038630.1:0-494 GCF_054177405.1 Leptonychotes weddellii | reverse complement strand
GGAGAGGCAGAGGGAGAGGGAGAAGCAGACTCCCCACTGAGCAGGGAGCACTATGTGGGGCTCGATTCCAGGACCCTGAGATCGTGACCTGAGCTGAAGGCGGATGTTTCATCGACTGAACCACCCACGTGCCTCTGTGTGTCCTCTTTGGAGAAATGTCTGTTCATGTCTTCTGCCCATTTTAAATTGGATTATTTGGGGCGTTTTTTGGTGTCGAGTTGTATAAATTCTTTATATATTTTGGATACTAAACCTTTATTGAATATGTCACTTGGAAATATCTTCTCCCATTCATCAGGTTGTCTTTTAGTTTTGTTGATTGTCTCCTTTACTGTGCAGAAGCTTTTTATTTTGATGTAGTCCCAATAGTTTACTTTTGCTTTTGTTCCCCTTGCCTCAGGAGACATATTTAGAAAGATGTTGTTAAAGCCAATATCAGAGAAATTACTGCGTATGCTCTCTTCTAGGATTTTTATGGTTTTAGGTCTCACATT
>NW_028038629.1:0-494 GCF_054177405.1 Leptonychotes weddellii | reverse complement strand
AGATTTTTACAGATTTCAAACACAGGTTGAAAATAAAAGAAATCATCAAATGATGACAGAAAATTCCAGGGCACAATGTAATGTACCAAAAGGGAAGAAACCAAGCTAAACAGGTTGGATGGAGTACAAAGCTAAGAACTAAAGCAAGAAAGCAGAGAACCTGGACGAAAGCCATTTCAAACCCATTCTGGGGGTGGGGCTTAATTTGAAGAGGATGGCAAGACATGAGGATATTTACCATAGAATAGGTTTAGAAGTGATTAGTCAAGCCTTGACCTAGAGCTCTTCCCCAGTCATGCATATTTTTAATCTGTTTTATTGTTTTCTCATTTATTTTTTATTTATAAATATTCCTGGCATTATTTCATTTTCTTTAAGAATTTTCTTTTTCTTCATGAAAGAGGTTCTCAGAGTTGACCATCAGTAAGCCTGTTGTTCTAGGCCATGTTTGTTCAGTTCTCCCTAGGAAGTGAATTGCACAAACCAATCACTCT
>NW_028038628.1:0-494 GCF_054177405.1 Leptonychotes weddellii | reverse complement strand
ATTATTTGACATGAATTTTGTTTTCCATGATTACTTTGTGATAGGTGTACAACCCTGCTGCAGTGTGTTTTTTCAAGGTTCATTTAAAATAATACTGCCTGGGCGCCTGGGTGGCTCAGATGGTTAAGCGTCTGCCTTCGGCTCAGGTCATGATCCCAGGGTCCTGGGATCGAGTCCTACATCGGGCTCCCGGCTCAGCGGGGAGCCTGCTTCTCCCTCTGACCCTTGCCCCTCTCGTGCTGTTTCTCTCTCGCTCTCTAAAAAATAAATAAAATCTTTAAAAAAAAAATAAAATAATAAAATAAAATAATACTCCCTTAGTCATGTTTCTTAGACCCCCCAAAAAAGGAAATAAAAGTCCACTATTGATTTTATGTCCCATATGTCATGTTGCATATATTTTCTACTTTGTAGCCTACATTTATTCTTGCCAGTTAGAATATTGTCTTCTTAAATGCAGATTTTTGTCTGAATTACCATGGCAATTATTATTT
>NW_028038627.1:0-494 GCF_054177405.1 Leptonychotes weddellii | reverse complement strand
TATCTCAGCCTGAGGAAAAAAGGAGCAAACTGCAGAATATAAATAATAAAATGACCTTTCTCCTATCAATTTCCTCCATGACAAAACCAGGGCTTACTTCTGGGGCACAGAGGGCTGAATGTTCCTGCAAGGAGTACAGTTGGTTTACCTAATAACTAAAAGGGTTTGATATTATCTGGTGAAATGAGCGGCTGGTGTAAGGCGTCTAAAAGATCAACATATCTGTGTGACTTGAGAATTGCCTTGGCGTTTCCAGGCTTCTTAAAAGTTCTGGTGAGCTATTCCTCAATGGCCAATGCATGAAGGAAGACCTTGTCAAATGGCCTGTTTCTCTGCCAGGTCCCAAGCTGTTTACAACTTTCTGTGATGGAGCTGAAGCTGACTTCATTGATATCTACAGCTAGATAATGGGAATCAGATGTCCCTTTTGAACCAGAATAGGAAGAGAGTGGTTATTAAAAACAGAGCTCTCTCTCCTCTAACCCACCACTACC
>NW_028038626.1:0-494 GCF_054177405.1 Leptonychotes weddellii | reverse complement strand
CACTCCCGCGCGGTTCCTCCCGGGGAAGGAAGGTGAGTCTCCCCGGATCTGCCGCTTGTTGGGTCCCTGCTTCCAGAAAGTGGTCGCTTTTCTGTTCAGAGAGTTGTTGCTATTCCTTTCTTCGATCTCCTGTTGAGTTTGTAGGTGTTCCGAATGGTTTGATCCCTATCCAGCTGAATTCCTGAGAGGAGACGAAATCCAGGTCTCCTACTCCTCCGCCATCTTGCTCCGCCCCCCGAGCATAATTAACTTTTTAAATGCAATGTTTTCTAAAGGCACTTAAACATGACTATGTCAGAAATATTATTCTTTTACTTAAATATACAAGAGAAATGTTAAAGAGAGAATGAACACAGATGTTACCAAAAAAGACCTATTTATTTGTAAGTAGACTAGAAGCAGAGATGAGGTATACCTTTTAAAACTATATTTAGTTTTAAAATAAAACTAAATTTTATTTAGTTTTAAAATAAAACTAAATTTTATTTAGTTTT
>NW_028038625.1:0-9818 GCF_054177405.1 Leptonychotes weddellii | reverse complement strand
TATTATAAACTATAAGCAATATTTCTGGCTTGTTTTAAATTAAAATAAGTCATTTAAAAACCACATGAATTTTGTTAGGAGCAGTTAGAAAATAGTCCAAGGTAATGCAAGGAGTGTGATTTATTTGATTCTTCATCTTTGTTACTCTTAAATCAAATTAGAAGAGTTATACAGGGGTGTATTAGAGTAATAGAGCTGAACAATGAGCACTTAGGTCATGTTATATCTTTGTTCCAAAAAAAGCAAAAGATATTGGGCTATTTAATTAATATTTTCACCCTAGTGTTACTGCATTTTTATGTCCATAAAAATGTAAGATAAAATTTCAAACTATGTAGATTTATTTTGGTTTTCATTATATTCCTAAATATTTACTAAAACTATTTAAAGATCAGATCATGAATAGCATTGAATGCCAGAGTAAGTCATTTCGTAACTTATCTGTTTCTCACATAGATAATATCAATTGTACCTACTGTATGCCCACCACCATTTTGATGTTATAACTTCTTGGAATATTTGATTACTTCCCTGTTACCTACCGTGATGCATTCTTAAAGTTATGGTTATATTTTTTTCATACTTATCCATCCATCCTTTTGTTCACTCATTCAATACAGCTCCTTTGAATATCTACTTAAATGACAGGTGCTTGTGCTGAACTTCAATAGTGAACGAGGCACAGTTCTTTCCTTTTAGGAGTGAATCCTTAAAGGTTCAGAACTTTCCCTGCAACGTGCAAGGTGAAAAAGAGTTCTTTATGCTGTAGAAATGCTGTGACCTTAGAGTCTGTGAAATGTTTCTCACTGAGTTTATCCAGCGATCTGTGTTAACAAATATCTTTTCAATGCATGCCTTATCTCTAAAACTAGATCACAAACACTGTGTCCATAACACTACAGTCAATGGGGCATTAGATTTATTTGGAGCTCAATTGGTATTTGTGGAATGTTCTCTCTATCCAGATTTCCTTTCCTCCAGATACCTACTTTCTCTAATTTCTCACTTTATTTTGGTTTCTACAAAAGTATCACCTTATCAGAAGGGACTCTGAAAACTATGCTGTCTAATGTAGTGCTTCCTACCTCATCACCCTTTATTTTCTTACCTTGTTTTATTTTACTTCACGGTGCATATCAACTACCTGGCATATGAGATGTTTGAGTTTTTCCTGCCTTCAAGCATAGTATAATGTAAATTCTGTGAGAGCGAGGAATGTCTGTACAGTTGTATTATATTTCCCACATCCATAGTGGCTGACATATGTTGGATGCTCAATATGTTTGTTGAATTAATGAAAGAGTGGTTTATTATTTCCATTCAAAGGTATTATTGTATTTTTGTGTGGATTAAAAATAAGAAAAAAATTTTATTCTAATTTATAAACTATTTCTCTTAGACACAAGTTAATAAAGTAAAATATAAAACAACTGTTTCAAAATTTGAAACTAGATTTTCAAGTACAAGTAAATGTGGTATATATTGATTTGATCTTGAGAATATGAACTGCCTAGCTCTAACTTGAGCACTGACAACTTTTTATTCTGAGGATAGTGTGTATATTTTTAAATGCCAAGAGCAAATTTAACTATAGCCCTTGGGATGCAGGAAGTCTTAACTATGATTACCTGCTATTTTTCTAGTGTCCTGAGAAGAAAATAATCTGGCTTATACCCACACTTCATGATAGCTGTTATGTAAATTTTCTTATTGCATCATTGTTCCTTCAATTTCCTTCCTTGTTCTCTCAAACATACATAGGTTTACAGCATGTATTATATGTTCACAAGCATCTTATATGATACATTTAAACATATAATGCAGACTGAACAGATGACACATTTTACAGTTTCATTTAAGCTGTGAAATGATGGTTTTAGAATGTGAATACAGATTTTTTGATGCTAAATTCCTAAGTTTAGATTTTTTTTCTAATATGTCATCAGATTTGGTCCATCATTAAGGGATAGTGACATAAGAATATTATCAATAGGATATAACTCAATTTAGATTGTTGGTTTTTTTGAGATTTTATTTATTTATTTGAGTGAGTGAGAAAGAGAACATGAGCAGGGGGAGGGGCAGAGGAAGAAGGAGAAGCAGACTCCCCGCTGAGCAGGGAGCCCTATGTGGGACTGGATCCCAGCACCCCGAGATCATGACCTGAGCCAAAGGCAGATGCTTAACCGACCGAGCCACCCAGGTGCCCCTTAGATAGTCTAACAAAAATACTCCTGGCTAGATTTACTCTTAAAAAGTTGATTGTAAGTCAACTAAGAAAGAGAAAATTAAACAGTCAATTTTGGCAATTTAGTTAATTGGTAAGTGTTATCCAAATCATTATATTTATCTTAGAGGAAAAACTTTACATGTGAATTTAGTCTGTCTACTGATTTTTTCCCTTCTATTAAAGTGCAATTTCTCTTTCTGAATCTGAAGATCCTAAGCTGTGTTTTATTGTATCCTCTTTGTTTTCATTTTGTCACTTCTGTAAGCATATATTGTGTGTGTGTGTGTGTGTGTGTGTTTCTCATCTTCAGGGTTAACTAGCAGCTATTTATTGCTTTATATTATGGTTTTTCCTCTTTTCATTTTGGGGATCTTACTACTACATGCTATACTTTTTTGTTTGGTAGATTATTTTTTATTTTTTATTTTTTGACACTGCTAGTTAAGAGGTGTTTTTTTGTTTTTTGGGGTTTTTGGGTTTTTTTGTTTTTGTGTTTTTGTTTTTTTTAAGAGAGAGAGCTATAAAGAGGGGCAAGGAGGGACAGAGGGAGAGGGAGAGAGAGAATCTTAAGCAGGCTCCATGCCCAGCATGGAGCTGGACACAGGACCTGATCTCACAACCCTGAGATCATGACCTGAGCTGAAATTAAGAGTCAGATACTTAACCAGCTGAGCCACCCAGGTGCCCTTGAGAAAGCTATTTTTCTAACTACTTTCCTCTCTTGCACGTAATAAAAGCCTCTTTCTTTATAATGATCCTTGATTCACCATTTTTTGCCCTGCATTGAAAATGACTTTTGTATAAAAAGTCTCTTAATATTTTGTTGTAATTATAGAAAAGACTTGTGTGATTGTTTTCCTACAGAATATTTTAAAATTATTTCTGTTCTTTGGGAAAAAAAAGAGAATCCAATCTTACAGAATTATATCTAAGTTAAATCTTAAAGTTACTTATTTACAAAATGATATAATTTATCTAAAATCTCTCTGTATTTGTATGGTGGGGGTAGGAGTGGTCCATAATTGTTTAGTTTGCCATGTTTATAAATCATTCTGTCTCTTTTTTAGTTCTACTTAATTCCACTCTCACATAAATAATTAGATTTCTTAGTTTTCTAGTCCACATTGTGAGATCATAAGAAATGGTCATAATAAAACCTCCCAAGCCTGAGAGCCCTTATTCGAGAGAATAGTTAGTAGGCGACAGATGTCTGTTAAGTTACAGCAAATTTAACTGACTTCAGTAACATACTCACTGCTGCTTGCATGACTCATGCAATAGCTGTGCCTGTAAGCCTGGGCATGATGGCTATAGGGAAACACAGTTCCAAAAATAGGACAGGATCCCAGACAAAAGTGAGTGTACCCTGCCATTGGGTTCTCTTAGAATTCCATTTTAATTAGTTTCTACGAATATTCCATTCCAGTATTCCAATATTCCATGAATATTCCCATTCACTTGATTATTGCCGTACTGTAAAACAAACTTCTCAAAAGTCCAAATCTCATATGACATCCTCATACTTAAAAACCAGCCAAAGATTTTCCATCATCTTCAAAGTCAAATTCCAAATCCTTTCCAAAACAAACAAAATCCTTTATAATCTGGACTTCGCCCACATTTTGAGATTTCCGTTTCTCTACATTCATATTTCACTCTCTCCTTGAGCCATATTTAACTTCTCGAATTTTCTTTAAAAGGAATTGTTAGCTAGTTTCCCCATGACTAACATCATGATGCCCTTATTCCCTTGAATATCTTCACCCTCATTTCTTTATTCAATGGGATATTAGTTAAAATTTGGGGCATAAAATCATGAGATAATATTTGATGATACCTCCTTCCCTATGTGTATTTATATATACATATATATATTTATATAAATTTATTTATTTGAGAAAGAGAGAGCATGAGTGGGGGGAGGGGCAGATGGAGAGGGAGAGAGAATCTCAAGCAGACATCCCCGTGAGCATGGAGCCCGAAGCTGGGCTTAATCCCACAAACCTGAGATCATGACCTGAGCTGAAATCACAAGTCGGATGCGTAACTAGGTGAGCACCCAAGTGCTCCTGAGTATTTAGGTATCCATTAAATGTGTTCCCCTTACATAACTTTATTATTCTATATTGTAATTATTGGTTTACTTGTTTTTCTCCAATTAAAGTATAATTGGAGAAAGTATGTGCTTATTAGCAGGAATTATATTTTAAGAATCTTTGTATATTCTACTACTAGAAATTGAACACACCTAATAAATATTTCTTAAGTGTATTTATATAATATTTAAAAAATATAAATAAGCCAGACTGTAGATACTCCACCAAAGGAAATAAAGAGATATCAAATATGTGTATGAAAAGGTGTTCCACATTATATATCATCAGCAAAATGCAAGTTAAAACAATGAGCTACTCCATAACTATCAGAATGGACTAAAGCCAGAACACTGACAACACCAAAAGTTGGCAACGATGTGGAATAACAAGAACTCTTACTCATTGCTATTGGAAATATAAAATGGTATAGTCACTTTGGAAGATAATTTGGCAGTTTCTTATAAAACTAACCATACTCTTACCATATGACCCAGCAATCACATTCCTTGGTATTTTCCCAAAGGAGTTGAAAACTTATATCCATATAAAAACCTGCACATAGATTCTTATAGCAGCTCTATTAATAATGGTCAAACCTTTAGAAATACTGTTAAGTGTTTCTGAAAAGAAATGAGCTATCAAGCCTGAAAAGACATGGAGGATCTCAGATGAATATTACAAAGTGAAAGAAGCCAACCTGAAAATGCTACAAACTATATGATTCCAACAGTATGACATTCTGGAAAAGGTACAACTATGGAGAGAGTAAAAAGAAAAAAAATCAGTGGTTGCTAGGAGTTAGAGATGAATAGGCATAGTACAGAGGATTTTTAGGGCATGAAATTACTCTATATGATGTTATAGTAGTGAATACATGTCCTTATACATTTGCCCAAACCAATAGAATGTAGAACACCAAGACAGAAGGCAGGCAGGGAGGGAGGGAGGGAGAGAGAGAGGAAGAAAGGAAGAAAAGAAGGAAGGAAAGGAAAGGAAAGGAAACACTACAAAGGTAGTGTAGTTATGGATGATTTTATTAATATTCTCAACTATTTATGCCTCCTTTCAACTACTAGTTTCTTGTTGCCATGTGATTACAGTGGTTCCTGTGGGCACTTTTCCAGAAATATCAATCTTGGCCATCAGTTTGGATTTGGCCAATGAAATATAAGTGAATTTTGCCAAAACTTTCCAAAGATATCACAAAAAATAGGGGTGCCTGGGTGGCTCAGTCGGTTGAGTGTCTGCCTTTTCCTGAGGTCATGATCCCAAGGTCCTGGGATTGAGTCCCGCGTCAGGCTCCCTGCTCAGCCAGGAGTCTGCTTCTCCCTCTCCCTCCTCCTGCCACTTCCACGGCTTGTGCTCTCTCTCTCTGTGTCAAATAAATTTTTAAAAATCTTTAAAAATATATAGATAAATAAAATTTCAGGCCAATATAATTTATAAATATAAAAGATCTGAAATGAAATATTAGCAAGTAAAAATGAATTATCTTATAAAAAGCCACCATAACTGAGTAACACAGATAAGCAAGAGTTTCAATATTATAAACATATTAAAAATAGAAAAATTATATTACCTCTTGCATATTTATTGACAATGCATTTGATAAAATTCAATATTAAAAAAGCAATTCTTCAAAAAATAAGAAGAGATGCATTCTTTTTTTTTTTAAAGATTTTATTTATTTATTTGAGAGAGAATGAGAGAGAGAGAGCACATGAGAGGGGGGAGGGTCAGAGGGAGAAGCAGACCCCCTGCTGAGCAAGGAGCCCGATATGGGACTCGATCCCGGGACTCCAGGATCATGACCTGAGCCGAAGGCAGTCGCTTAACCAACTGAGCCACCCAGGCGCCCAAGAGATGCATTCTTATTTAGCAGATAAAATATATCTGTATGTCCAACTACCAGCAACATATCTAAGAATTTTCTTCAAAAGAATAAAAAATAATGTGCATACTGATTCTATTATTTAACAATGTCCTGAAAGTAATAGCCAATATAATTAAATAAAAGGAAACATAAAGAAGTATAAGAAAGAGAGTAGGAAATAAACATCATTATTTACCAATAAGGTGATTTTGTACTTGAAAAACCAAAAGGACTTAATTTTTTTAATTATGAAAATTTTAAAAAATAGACTGATGTCAGTTAGAAAGCTGCATCTTTCTAACTCCTCCTTCCCTATGGGTATATATATATATACCCATATATATATATATATTTATTTATTTATATAAATTTATTTGAGAAAGAACATGAGTGGGGGGAGGGGCAGATGGAGAGGGAGAGAGAATTTCAAGCAGACATCCCTGTGAGCATGGAGCCCGAAGCTGGGCTTAATCCCACAACCCTGAGATCATGACCTGAGCCAAAATCACAAGTCAGATGTGTAACCAACTGAGCACCCAAGTGCTCCTGAGTATTTAGGTATCCATTAAGTGTGTTCCCATTACATAACTTTACTATGTAAATAATAAAATCAATTATTATTGATTTTATGATGATATAAAATTAGAACAATTATAACAGAAAACATTTATCCAGCCTCTGCTTACAACTATATTTTCTGATAACTTCATTACAGACTTTTATATAATACATAAAATCAATTGCTGCATATTTACGAATAATATCTGATCAGGAGACATACTGAAAAAAGAGACCATTGGGGTGCCTGGGTGGTGCAGTCTATTAAATGGACTGACTTTTGGTTTTGGCTCACGTTGTGATCTCAGGGTCATGATATCAAGCCCAGCCTTGAGCTCCGCACTCACTGTGACGTCTGCTTGAGATTCTCTTTACCTCTCCCTCTGCCCCTCCTGCTTGTGCACACTCTATCTCTCTCTAAAATAAATAATCTTAAAAAAAAAGAAAAAAGACACCATTTATAATAACAAAATAATGCAATGCTTAGGGATAACCTTAATGATAAATATGCAAAAGCTATATGAAAGAAACAGTAGAATAAACAGACAAAAAGCAAAATCAGACCTATAAATACAGAGAACAAACTTATGTTTGCCAGAGGGAAGGGGGTTGGGAGATGGGCCAAATGGGTGAAGGGGAGTGGGAAATACAGGTTTCCAGTTATGGAATGAATAAATCATGGGAACAAAAGGCACACCATAGGGAATGTAGTCAATGATATCATTATAGCATTTTACGGTGACAGATGGTAGCTAACACTTGTGGTGAGCACAGCATAATATATAGAGAAGTTGAATCACTATGTTATACACCTGAAACTAATCTAACATCACTATGTTGTACACCTGAAACTAATGTAACATTATGTGTCAGCTATACTCAAATAAAAAAATTCAAAAAAGAAACTATGAAATGTTATGGGTCACAAAATGAAAAACAGCAACGGCAACAACAACCAACAAAACAAAACCCCCAAAATATGTGAAAAAAGAAAAAGCCTTACCATATTTTTGGATAAAAAAGACTCAATATTATAAAGATGTCAATTATCTTAACGTAAATCTGTAAATATAGCTTGATTTTGATAAAATATCAACAATCTTTTTAAAAACAAACTACAGAACTATTCTTCAGTTCATTTGAAGAACAAAATGGCAAGCAAGAATACCCTGGAAAAGTCTAAACTAAAAAAGACTGATTTGCTAGATCAACCCCTGCTCCCATATTGGAACATATCATATTGCATTTTAATGAAACCCTGGAGTTTTCAGTTTGAACAGGCATACAGAAAAAATGGAAAAAAAATGAAAGGTCACTTAAGAGACTAAAATAAATATTAAAACTTTGTGCTTGATAAAGGTGGCATTTAAATCAGTATTGAAAATTATAAAAGAAAAATTCTCACAGGTAAAGGTAAACGTGTAGTAAAGATAATGGATCAATCACCTATATAGCTCATATGAAGGTTAAAAGACAGAAGTAGTAAAAATATCTAGACCTGTAATAATTATTCAAGGCATATACAAAATGGTAAGATGTAAAATATGACATAAAAATATAAAATATAAAGGTTGGAAGTAAAAATTCAGTGCTTTTTAGAATGTTCTTGAACTTAAGTCACCACCAACTTAAAATAGACATCTACACACATAGAATGTATATATATGACCTCATGGTAACCACAAATGAAATGCCAATTTATAGATACAAAAAATAAAGAGAAAGGAATCCAAGAATAACACTAAGGAAGGTCACCAAGTCACAAAGGAAGAGAGCAAGAGAAGAAGAAAGAAACAGAACTACAAAAACAACCAGAAAACAGTCAACAAACTGGCAATTAGTACATATCTATCAATAATTACTTTAAATGTAAATGCACTATATGCTCCAATCAAAGATTGGGTAAGAAAACAAGATCCATCTGTATGCTGCCTATAAGAGACTCACTTCAGGTCTAGTGATGCATACAGAATAAAAGTGAAGGGATAGAAAAATATATTACATGGAAAGGGGAACAGAAAGGAAACTGGGGTAGCAATACATCTATCAGAAAAGAGTAAACTTTAAAACAAAGACCGTAACAAGAGAGAAAGAAGATATTACATAATGATAAAGGGATGGATCCCACAAAATAATAGAACACTTATAAATATGAACACACTCTTGTATGGGTTATTTATAGAATCTAATTTACAGGTAAAGATTTCTGAAAAGTGTGTGTGTGTGATGTGCATGTATGCATGAGTAGACTAAGAACTTTTAATGCAAAGGATAAACTATGTGATACTCTTATTCTATTTATACAATTAAAAAGATACATGAATGTAGTCACCTAACTATCCCAGTAGTCTCAACAGGTGCATAGACACAAATGTGTATCACCATCATTTAATGCTGTGCTTCATAAATACCAAAATATTTTATTTAAAAATTAAAAAATCAGGGCGCCTGGGCGGCTCAGTTGGTTAAGCGACTGCCTTCGGCTCAGGTCATGATCCTGGAGTCCTGGGATCGAGTCCCACATCGGGCTCCCTGCTCAGCAGGGAGTCTGCTTCTCCCCCTGACCCTCTCCACTCTCATGCTCTCTCTATCTCATTCTCTCTCTCAAATAAATAAATAAAATCTTTAAAAAAAAATTAAAAAATCAAATTGAGACTAAAATGTTGTGGTTATGAGTTAAAAAAAACTAGCCTTTTTTTTTTTTTTACAAAGTTATTATATAAATTGGCAACACTGCAGAAGAAATGATTGGTTGGCTTTTTTTTTTCCTTCTCGTATCAGTCTTCAAGTACAGCTAAATCTCTGTTAATATTCTGGATGAATATTCAGATGGAAACATGAATCACAATAGATAAAATATGATGTTTTAATATGTTTTCATCATGTGTCACCCTTTGTCCATGACCATTTTATGTCTCTTTTGAACTAAGAATATAGCTTTGTATTTAAGAGTACATTTTAAAAGTTTGCTCTTATCTAGTACAAATAAGTAGAGATAAATTTTAAACCAGACTTTATGAGTAATGATCTCACCATATGCATAATAGGCACTTAGCTGATA
>NW_028038624.1:0-494 GCF_054177405.1 Leptonychotes weddellii | reverse complement strand
TAAAGAAAACATTTAAAAACAATTCATATGCTTTTTTTTTTAGCTTTGTAATAATATTCCAGAAATAATAGGTGTGGAGCGTAAAGAGAAAGTGTTGAACCGTTCAGAAGCAAAAGTTAAAAAGTGATACTGTCGGGCGCCTGGGTGGCTCAGTCGGTTGGGCGACTGCCTTCGGCTCAGGTCATGATCCTGGAGTCCCTGGATCGAGTCCCGCATCGGGCTCCCTGCTCAGCAGGGAGTCTGCTTCTCCCTCTCCCCCTCCCCCTCTTGTGCTCTTTCTCTCTCTCACTCTCTCTCTCAAATAAATAAATAAAATCTTTGAAAAAAAAAAAAGTGATACTGTCTTCTGTCCCTTCTCCTTCCCTGGAGGCAACCGTGTCTGCTACATCCGGGGTTCTCAGCCTCACTCCTGCACCACCGACATTTGGAGTCAGATAACTCTGTGTGGTGTGTATCGTAGGGTGCATGGCATGCACCCCTGGCCTCCAGCCACT
>NW_028038623.1:0-494 GCF_054177405.1 Leptonychotes weddellii | reverse complement strand
TGGGTTTGCTCTCGGGATCTTTTGTTCCCCGCAAGCTTTCTGTACATCTTTGGAGGATGAGAGTGAAAATGGCAGCCTCCCAATCTCCTCCTGGAGGAGCCGAGAACTCAGGGCCCCGCTCCTCAATGCGCCCCCAGAGAAAAGCAGTCAATCACTCCCTCTCCCTAGTCTCTGGCCGCACTCCGCGCTCACCCAGCCTGTGACCGAGTGTTTCTATCTCTGGCACATGACCCCGTGTGGAGTCTCCAAACCCAGCAGATCCCTGCGGTGCGCTCCCACGCTGCTCCTCCCAGGGGAGGAAGGGGAGTCTCCCCACATCTGCCACTTGTTGTGTCCCTGCTGGAGGAACAGTGGCCCGACTGTGCCTCAGATCATGGTTTATGGCAACCCTGAGCTTAGAGCCTGTTCCCTGGCTCCATCTCTGCAGCCGGCTTCCCTGCTCCGATACCTGGGAGCTCTGCCGCACTCAGGCACCCCCGGTCTTTCTGTGACCC
>NW_028038622.1:0-494 GCF_054177405.1 Leptonychotes weddellii | reverse complement strand
GAGAACTCATAGGAACCTCACTCAAGTTTAGTGGAAGACAGTCTTTATCATCCCCCAGATCTGTTCTCCAAAATATTTCACTCTACCCAAGTAAATATCCTTTCAAATATTGATGACGTTTAGTGACTACTCAAAAGTCAAATTATCCTGAAGTTGAAAATATTTTGGTAAAATCTCTTCCCTGTCTTTTTTTTTTTTTTATTCTTATGTTAATCCCCATACATTACATCATTAGTTTTAGAGGAAGTGTTCCATGATTCATTGTTTGTGCATAACACCCAGTGCTCCATGCAGAATGTGCCCTCCTCAATACCCACCACCAGGCTAACCCATGCTCCCACCCCCCTCCCCTCTAGAACCCTCAGTTTGTTTTTCAGAATCCATCGTCTCTCATGGTTCGTCTACCCCTCCTATTTCCCCCGCTTCATTCTTCCCCTCCCGCTCCCTGCTTCTTCTTCTTTTTTTTTTCTTAACATATATTGCATGATTTGTTT
>NW_028038621.1:0-494 GCF_054177405.1 Leptonychotes weddellii | reverse complement strand
CTCAGCCACCCGCACACTTCACTCTGGTGCTCAGAGTTCAATGTATGTTCTACGTGGCCGTAGGCCATCAGAGTCTCTTAGAGTTTAAGTCCCTGGAGGGCCAGGACTGCCCAAACCACTCCTTCTGAACAGTGTTGTCACAGCATGCAGCACAGACAGGCTCTTGATGCCGAGTTTTAATGATGATGGTGATGGTGGTGATGGTGGTAGTCGTGGTGGTAGTGGTGATGGTGATGATGATGGTGATGGTGACGGTGATGATGATGATGATGGTGACAGCGATGATGATGGTGGTGATGGTGGTGGTGGTGGCGGTGATGGTGATAGTGACGATGATGATGGTGGTGATGATGGTGATGGTGATGGTGACAGTGATGATGATGGTGACAGCGATGATGATGGTGGTGATGGTGGTGGTGGTGATGGTGATGGTGGTGGTGGTGACAGCGATGATGGTGGTGGTGGTGATGATGGTGGTGGTGGTGGTGATGGTG
>NW_028038620.1:0-494 GCF_054177405.1 Leptonychotes weddellii | reverse complement strand
TCTGTTGCAGACTCTAGCACAGTCTCTGTCACATACTCTGTCACAGCCTCTGTCACAGTGTCTACCACAGACTCTATCATAGACTCTGTCACAGCCCCTGTCACAGCCTCTATCACAGCCTCTGTCACAGCCCATCACAGCCCCTGTCACAGCCCCTGTCACAGTCCCTGTCACAGCCTCTGTCACAGACCCTGTCACAGCCCCCGTCCCAACGCATCTCAGCCTATCACAGCCTCTGTCACAGCCCCTGTCACAGTCTCTGTTGCAGACTCTAGCACAGTCTCTGTCACATACTCTGTCACAGCCCATCACAGCCCCTGTCACAGTCTCTGTCACATACTCTGTTACAGCCCCTGTCACAGCCTCTAGCACCCTCTCCCTGACACTGTCTCTGCTCTGGACCCTGCAGTGTGGCCTGTGGGGCACAGCTCTCATTATACAGAGGAACTGTCTTTCTCTGGAAGGCGTCCAGCGAAAGGCTCATGTAACAGCAG
>NW_028038619.1:0-494 GCF_054177405.1 Leptonychotes weddellii | reverse complement strand
TATATAAGAAACAAATACAACAGTTTTTCTATAGAAATATTTAATGAACAAAAAAATAAAAAATTTAATAAATGTAAAGTACATTTATTTTTATTAACCACAAAGTGAAGGTATACCTAATATTATATAATAAAAAATAATTTAAATCTCATAAATAATGAAATACATATATAGTTAAATAAGTATATCAGCATGGTCATCTGAAAGCGACGGTGTTTGTGGAGTTGACTTGATGTTGCTTAATACTCCTGAGAACATGTGACAAACTGATGTTTTTCATTTCACCATAATAGCAGAAATGAGAGTCTTTGACATGGCAGAACAAGGGAAAGTGTGATATTAGTAGTCAGAGGGAATCATTTCCATGTTGAACTGGGTCTCACTTCTTGCTCCTTAATCTTTTTTGCAAGGTTGTTGATGAATACAAGGCTTTCATGATTTCTGCTCTGACAATCTCCCAGGCACAAGGGCTGTATTGCTTCTCTTGCAGATAG
>NW_028038618.1:0-494 GCF_054177405.1 Leptonychotes weddellii | reverse complement strand
CAATTTTAACGTGAATGGCTTCAGAATTTTCCTGGTTCAGGGCGCCTGGGTGGCTCAGTCGTTAAGCATCTGCCTTCGGCTCGGGTCATGATCCCGGGGTCCCGGGATCGAGTCCCGCATCGGGCTCCCTGCTCAGCGGGAAGCCTGCTTCTCCCTCTCCCACTCCCCCTGCTTGTGTTCCTGCTCTCGCTATCTCTCTGTCAAATAAATAAAATCTTTAAAAAAAAAAAAAAAGAATTTTCCTGGTTCACATAATATACACTGTTCCTCTGAGGGGTGGTTTTTCTAGTACTTGGGTCATTTTCTTCTACTGCAATTTTCACTTAGAGTTTGTATCAGGGTAGGTTGCTGAATTTTAGCAAATATCTTTTCAGCGTTTTTTGACATAACTCCTTGGGTTTTGCACTTAAGTCTGTTGATGTAGTGAATTCGTATAGCCTGGTATTCCTGAACAAACCCTGGGTCATGTTGGCTTATTCTTCTAACAAACACAT
>NW_028038617.1:0-495 GCF_054177405.1 Leptonychotes weddellii | reverse complement strand
GCTAAGGGTCAGATGGCGGGGAGGGGGGATTGGAGGGAGAGATGAACCATGAGAGACTATGGACTCTGAGAAACAACCAGTGTTTTAGAGGGGAGGGGGGAGGGGGGATTGGTTAGCCTGGTGATGGGTATTAAGGAGGGCACGTACTGCATGGAGCACTGGGTATTATATGAAAACAATGGATTGTGGATCACCACATCAAAAACTAATGATGTATTGTATGGTGACTAACATAACATAATAAAATTTAAAAAAAAAAAAGGGTCTCACTTGGCTCAACTCAAGACATCAATTACCCAAGGTTGTTGCTCTCACCTAAGGCTCTGGATCCTCTTATGAGCACAGTGGTTTTGGGTAGAATGTATTTCCCTCTCACACTTTGTACATAGTCCCTTCTACCTTCAAGCACATCAAATCTTTCCCTTGCTTCAAAAATCTCCAACTTTTTCTTCTGCTTTTAAGGGCTTATGTGATTATATTGGGCCCACCAGGATA
>NW_028038616.1:0-495 GCF_054177405.1 Leptonychotes weddellii | reverse complement strand
GACAGCCTCGTGCGCTGTGGACAGGGCACAGTCTCACAGACCAGTAGCGGCAGGGAAAGGACTTTAGGGCAGCCCCCGGGGTGAAAACCTGGAGCGGCGGGGTCGCATGGGTGAACTGGGAGCGGCAGGTGGTTTTAGAGGCACAAAGGGCAGAGACATGCCTCGACCTGGAGGCAGGACTGGGAGCGCTGCGGAGGGGTGCACAACCCAGGACGCTGCAGTTTACAGCAGCACGGACAGAAACGGAGACAGTGTGGCCTGGAGACCTCACTGAAGAACAGACTGTGATCTCTCTGCTCTGAGGCAGAGGGTTGGAAACTGTCTTTTCTGCTCTGACTCGCGGAAGAGAGGCGGAAAGCCGCCAGGGAAAGCCGCTAGAGAACAAAAGCCCCAAAAACTGATTCCCGCTGAGCCCATCCCCCACCACAGGGGGGCAGGGCAACTCCGCCCAAACAGGGTTGCCTGAGTAACAGCACAGCAGGCCCCTCCCCCAGA
>NW_028038615.1:0-495 GCF_054177405.1 Leptonychotes weddellii | reverse complement strand
TCAGATTCTTGGGTCATGTTGCCTTTCCCTCAGAACGTTGTCTGCACTCCTCTGTTGTTCTTAAGCACTAATTATGGCTCTGGGAAAGCCCGAGGCCAGTCTGGTATTTTTCTCCTTGTAAGCAATTTGTTTCTTGTGCCCAGATGCCTGGACAAACTATCCTTGAAGGTGTGTATATCTTTTTGTTTTCTTTCTTTTTTTAAGTAGGCTCTAAGCCCAACGTGGGGCTTGAACTCACGACCCTGAGATCAAGAGTAGCGTGCTCTGCCGACTGAGCCAGCCAGGTGCTCTGCACTCAGCATCCTAACTAGGCTATGTCTTGGTGTTGAGAATTCTATATCAAAGTTTTCTGGGATACAGTGTGCTCTTCCCATCCATAGATTACCTTCTTTCTGTTTCAGCGGACTCTCTTGCACTATGTGGAATTCATCTTCTGTTCCCTTTTTGGGTTTTGCTACCTCAGGAACACTTGCTCTCTCATCCTGGAGCATCTTT
>NW_028038614.1:0-9819 GCF_054177405.1 Leptonychotes weddellii | reverse complement strand
CTGAGCCTGAGCACCAGACAGGCAACGTGTGAGCCTAATGATAACAGAGACTACTCACTTCACACTGCGCAAAGTGCTTTCACACACAGTATCTTATTTGAATCCCCCCCACAGCCCTCTCAGGTCACACCATCCCGCTTTTACAGGTGAGGAGACAGTCTCCAGAAGGTTACGTGGCCCCCCGAGGGGCAGCCACAGGGAAGTGGGGAGCCGGGACCCAAAGCAAAGTCTCTGACCTTCCATCCCTTACCCCACCGCCTCCCACTCCTGCCCACCACAGCATCTTGCATTTGTTCATGCACCTGTCCTTCTCCTCCACTGAGTGTCAGTTTGTCTAGGAGGCCCGGGGGTTTTATGCAAGTCTCTATTCCCAGAACTTAGCATACTGAGGCATCGGTACGTGCTATTGAATGAATGGATGGACATCCAAACCTGGAGCGCTGGTGAAACAGGTCATCCACAGTCCTGTTCTTTGCAACCAGTGTTTTTCATACTTGCATTCTTTATATTTATTTCCCTTTGGTTCTTGAATATTAGCAAAACCTTTTGGAAAATGGCTGACAGCAAGAGTTGTTGTGGGAACAGCTCTCTGTCTGGATCTGAACCAAAACTTGAAAAAGGCAGAAACACTCCCGCTCCCCGCTGCACACACCAGGAATGAACGGGAGGCAGCCGGGCTGGAGGCCAGCGGTACAGAGGAGTGGCCCTTGGTCAGCTCTCCTCCCTGCCTGGAGGGGTGGAGGTTTCTATCCAGGACCAATGCTTGGAAAGGATGGCGTTCCACACACGGAGCCACACTAAGCACACGCCATCCCAGAACCCAGACCCGGAGATGTGGAGGGTTCAAGGGTGGGCTGTGGGCCAATCAGAGAAGGCATCCTGGAGGAGAGAACTGGAAGGTTGGTTTAGGAAGGGGAGGAGACCAGGGCAGAGGGGAGAAAAGCAGGCGACGTGCCTGGGCAGATGGGCGCTGGATGATTTAAGTACAACCAGATGTGCTGGGAGTCTCCTGTCAGGCCCAGGCCCAGTGAGGGCAGAGTGGGGGTGGGGAGACCTCTGAGCCACTTGGATTTCCACTTCTCCATTCTGCCCTGGGTGTGTGAGCTTTAGGGAAAGAAGCCCAGTGTGGTTCCAGAGGACCTGGCATGTGAAAAGTGAGGCGGTCAGGCTTGGATGTAGTCTTCTGCCTTTAGAGAGGGTACAGGAAGAGAAGGGCTCCTCTAGGGAGCAGGGTATTGGGCTCGAACACCTGGAACCTAGGAAAAAGGACTAGGAGAGCTCTGGGGTAGGAGCTCTCAGGGGATAGCTAGGGAGGGCTTTACAGAGGAAGTCCTATCTGAGTTGGGTTCTGAAGGATGAATAGGAGCTCCCAGACTGAATAGGGGAAAAGATACTCCAGGGAGAGAGGCTCAGGTGTTAAATTGTTGTGGGTGCTTAGTGAGAGGTTCTGTGGGGCTGTATTATAAAGCTACGTGGGGGAGATGACATTTCATTTTGGGGGGTTGGCCCAAAGCCTGTGCTGCAGGATGGGGGCCGATGGATGTGCTTCTGCTCACAGACCAAATGGTAGAGCCAGATGTGTGGTGAGGATTTAGAAGGTGGGCACCAGAGTCCCCAAGAGTTGGGCCCCTAAGGGGAAGGAGGGGACTGATGGCCAGCCCCAGCTCCTCCTCCCAAATCTTGTGTGGTCTGGCACAGAGCCAGGTCTGTCCAGAAGGACACTTTTTCTAGTTCTCATGGAGGCCCTTCAGAACTGCTGGCTTGGGGCCCCAGGCTGGCTCAGGCGGTAGAGCATGCGACTCTCGATCTCAGGGTCATGAATTCGAGCCCCACATTGGGTGTAGAAATTACTAAAGAAAGAAAGAAAGAAAAAAAAAGAGCTGGTGGCTGTGTGTGTGGGGGCGGTGGGGAGCATTGGCCCCCGACAACCTGTAGCTCACTGGGAAGGCAAACGTGGTGTGAGCACAGGGTCAGAGACTGAGGGGCTTGAGCAGGGTTGGGGAGGCACCGGGAGCTGGGCCTTAGGGGCCAAAGAGCCAGAAAGAGAAAAGCAAGGGCCCCCATTTGTGGGGGGAGCAGCCTGAGCCCAGGCGAGTGGGCAGAAGCAGTGAGCTGGTGTGGTGTCTCTGGGCGCACCCCAATCCCTCAGCCCCGGGACGCATTTCCTTCCTTTCCTGCTTCTTAATGACTCCTGAGTGGCCGATCCAGAGGACCACAAAGAGAGCTCTCCCCGCCCTTTCCTCTTCCTCTCTTCCTTTTCTTCCTCCCTTCCTCCCTCCCACCCCCATCCTTCCCCGGGGCCCTTTTCTTTCCTTCCTCCTCACCCCACCTGCTCCTCCCTCCCTCCCTCCCTCTCGGCCCTCCACATCTTCCCTCGACTCCTCTCTCTTTTGAAACTCTTCACGCTGGTTCTCCGGGGCCAGCTGGGTGAGTTTTCTTCATGTTTTCAGAAAGGCCTTGTTGCAAGTCTCTGGACCAGGAAGATCACACAGGCACACAGGCCCCTACGTACCCACACACACCCAAAACGTAGCACCTGCCTCCCGTGGGAGTGGGGTCGGGGGTGGGATTCTCCACCTTGGATGTGATACAAGCAAAATGACTAGGAAAGAATGGAGGGCCCCCTGCAGAAGCCAAACATTACTGCCATCATCCCCACTGGTATTATCCAATCCACTGCTGGGCACTTGACCCACCCCTGAGCTGATCACAAGACCAGCCTGACTCCTGTCTGCGGCAGGGGGCTCTCAAGGCACAGATTCCTTGACTAGAGTCAGCCAGGAGAGGGTGAGCAGGGAGTCCTCAGAGAGCAGATCCCCAGTGCCCTGCCCAGGCAGGGCACGGGGAGAGACATGATGAAGGGCCATTTGCTAGGATTGAGTATTTGTCAGCCCGGGAGGCTGGATGATGTATTAACAGGACTTTAATGAGCTCGGGAGGGGAGCCACACTTCATTGCCTGAGCACTGGTGCAGGATGGGGGGCAGAGGGGTGAAGAGGCCAGCCGCACCCCACCTGATAACTAACCCCCTTAATGGGACCCACGCTAGTTTGCCAATCAGAAATAACTCAGCACCTCCAAGATGTAGAGCCTTCCCTCCTGCTCCTGGAGGCTGGCGAAGGCCTTCTCATCATGCTGGCCTGTCCTACTATCTTACTGGGAAGGCCTTCCTGAGGTCTAACCTTGTCCTTCCTACCAGCACTGGAGGGTCCTGGGGGATGAGAGGGAGAACTGGACCCTTGCTCCAGGGGAGCACATTATCAATTCTTTCCTCTGGCCTCACTCCTGTCATCCACCCTCACCCTGGAGCCTGGTGGAGAATGGCCCCCAGTGACACCCAGCCGCCATGCTCTGGCAATGCCAGGCTTGGCCTTCTGGAACTAGTCCTGCTGGCTGAGGTCACTTAGTTTCTGTGGACATTGGCTTCTCTCTTAACTCTTGCCTCTGACCCTTGGGGAGCAGGACAGGTGGGGTGGAAAGAGTACAGTGGCTTCTAGATCCAGGTTTGCTGTGTGAGCCCAAGGATGTCACTTCTCTAGGCCGCAGATGCGCCGGCCATCAGTAAAGAAACCCCCACCAAGTTCCCTCTGCCTCTGTCATCCAGGGATGGTCCCTTCAGCAAGGAGTATCTGTTCTCCAGGGTAGTGGCTGTGGATCTATCCTGATTTTCTGGTTCTGAAGCCAGGGCTCGCTAGCATAGTGAGCCTGGACACATCTGTCCTTCGTGCCAGGGTGTGGCCCTGGGGGTGTGAAGTGGAGAGGAAGAGAGGATTCCGGGGGTGGAGAAGATCCTACTCTTGGTGAGTTTCGGAACCAGCTTGGGCGCTAGTCTTGCCTCCACAGGTGGGGCGCTCTGGGTACTCAACATCTCCCGGAAATGTACCTGGACCCTCCAACCTAAGCTCAGCCCCATCTCCTACAACCTCCTTGGGCAAAGTGGGTTCTGCTATGGGCTGCTTGCCCTGTGGGCTTCCTTTCCCACTGGGATCATTGTCGGAGAGGCGATCCTGGGTGTCTGATAGGATTCTGTCTACCCTTGGACTGGGAGCTCCACGGGGACAGGGATGTGCTTTTGAGACTCTCTCAGGTGTCTCCAGCGTCTAGCCCAAAGCTTGGCACAGGGTCCGCACTCAACTGCACCAGCGCCCAATGCACCAATCAGTGGACGCCTTTGGATACCTCTCAGCAGACCATGGGTCTGGAATTCATCCTCCGTCTTCCCCTTCCACCATTCACCCTGCTTGGCCCAATGTGAATATCGCCTTCTTGGGGGAAGCCCTTCAGCGAAGGCCCCCTTTTAGAACTCACACCCCATCCTCCGCTGTCCAAGTCCAGGGCTTCACCGTGGCCACACGCCTCTTGGAGTGGCATCCGGGGAGAGGTGGACTTGCCCGGCTATGTGTGTCCTACCCTCTGCATCTCGGGCTGCCCCGTCTCTTAGGTGGTAGGAGCTCAGTGCCCCTGGGTGGGGGGTGGGGGTGGGGCGGAAGGACGAGGGCATGAGTCCAGAAGGCTTTGGCCAAGGGGCCTAGGCAAGGGCGAGGGGGTCTAGGGCGGCAAGCAGACGGGGCGGGTCGGGCAGGGCCGACCGCCTTCCCCTTTGGCTGTCTTCCCCTTTGCCCTTCGACCCAGGAAGCCTCTCACACCCAGCGGACACGCTCGGAGGCCCCACTCAATCCCGGCCTCCCCCCTGGGCGGACGGCTCCCCGACCCTTACCGGCCTCCACCCCCACCCCAACTTCCCGCTCGACGGCCCGGGAGAGGCCCGGGCGCGCCGGAGAGTGGCGCAAGGACACTACCCACACCAAGGGTCATTTACTCTTTTCTCCCCTTCTGTGGCTAATTTATTTTAGAGCTAGGGGAGGGAGGGGGCGGGGCCAAGCCGGGAGGGTTGTGAGGAGGGGACGGGCGAGCCCAGGGGAGGTGGGGGCGGGGCGGGGGCGAGGAGGGGGAGGGCGGGGAAGGAGCCCGGGGTGGAGAGGGCCAGAGAAGGGGCGGGAGTTGGGGGGAAGGGAGGGGCAGTAGGGGAGGGAGGAGCAGGGAAAGGGGAGGGGAGCAAAGGCCTGCGAGGGAGGGCGCTGGGGGCGGGCGAGGGGAGGCGGGGGTGGGGGTGGGGGTCCTGCCTGCGGGGGGAGCCGGGGCGGCCCCTTGTCCGGCCACCCCCACTGCCCAGTCCCGCTCCCGGCCGCGGCGGCCGCAGCAGCCGCAGCAGTAGCAGCTCCAGGATGGTGAGCGCCGCTGCCCCCCAGCCCCGGCCTGTCGCCCCCGGCCCGCGCCCCGGCCCCGGGGCCGGACGCCCCCCCAGGCCGCGCACACTCACCTAGGACCCGGCCGGGATGCCGAGGTACGGGGGGGCCGCGGGCCCGGGCGGGGGCAGGCACGGGAGCGCGCGGGCGGCCCGGGGTCAGGGGGTGGTGACCGTTCGGTCGGGGTGTCCGGAGCTTTGTCCGCGGGCGCGGGGCAGTGCGAGGGCCGGAGAGGGCGGGAGCTGCGGGGCGCGGGGTTCCACTAGGCGGGGGTCGAAGGGCAAGGCCAGCCGGAGACCCGGGCGGGTGCGTGGGAGCCGAGGGTCACTTCCCGGGGGGAGGGGGACGGCAGACAAGGGGATCTGGTCTCCGCCGCCGACGGGCACCGTCTCCGCCGCCCGCTTTGGTACGCAGGTTGCCGCAATAGCGAGCAGCCGGCTCTGGGGGGAGCCTGCGGGATTGGGGGGTGGGGAGCCCGGGATCTGCGGGTTCGGGTCCCCTAAGGATCCTGTGTCCGGAGCCCGAGGGCCGGCCCGCAGGCCCCTCCCACTCCGTCAGGTCTTTGTCCAGCGGCCCCTGTGTGTGTGTGGGAGGGGGTGGGGGCTGGGTTCCTGGCCCGGAGATTCCCCAGCATCGTGACGGGGCAGTGACAGGAGACTGAGGCCACTTCGGGCCCTGCGCCCCTAACGCCCACCCCCTTCCTTTCTTCTCTTCTGGCCGGGGAGAGCGTAGCCCCATCTCAGAGTCAGGGGCGTTGCAAGAAGCTGCACTTACCTTCTCCCGTGGGCTACAGGCTACAAGGGAGACCCTCTGAGCTCCCCGCTCTCTAGAGAGCGCCCCCTTAAACTTGCCCACTCCTAGAGCCCTCTCGGTCTACGCAGAGATTCCCTTGCTAGGAACCCGCTCTGTCGAGGGTCCTCCGCAGAAGGGCGGGCGCACAGTAGGTGCTTAGACCAGGTGGGCCCCCTTCCCCGGCGCCTGCGGTCCCCGAGCCGCTGCTGGGCGGAGGAGGCCTGGGAAGGGTCTGCGCCGGGAGAGAGCGAGCGGCCTGGAGCCTGCGCCCAGCGGCGGCCCGGAGCGCAGGGGTGGGTGGACGGGTGGGTGGGCTGTTAAAGGGACGGTCACTAAATCAGGATTAGGCCGTGGGGCTGTCAGGCTGCCTGGCCCTGTCTCCATGGATACCTAATTTGGAGGAGAATAGAGGACGGAAGAATGTTTGTGTTGTGGTCCGCACGGGCTGCCGCGGCTGAGCGGGCTCTTGCCTCGGGCCAGGCAGCGGGGAGCCGGGCTCTGGTTTCAAGCCCGCTCTGGGCTTCTGCGGGGGGCACTTCTCGGTTCTCCGGGCCCAGAGCCTTCCCTGTGGAGTCTCCGGAGTGGGCCGGACGGTGCCACGGTCCAAAGCCCCCTGATCTGCACAGGGAGCCCCAGACCCGCCGGAATCCAGCCTGAACCTCCTGTGCACCCTCCTGGAAACGGCCGCGCTGAGGTTCCTCAGAGCCCCTCCCCGGGCCCCCTGGCCGGGAGCACCCGCCGTCCTCCGCTCAGCCTTGGCCCGGGAGGACCCACTCTCCGGGCAGCTCGGGGCTGCGGCGCGGCCGGTACCCCGCGGCGGTGTGCGGACCCCGCGGCGGCGGAGCGCGGGCAGGGGGCGGGGCGCGACTTCCTGGGGTGGGCGAGAAAGGGGCGGGGCTTGCCGGCTGGCTGCGCTGGACGCGGTGACAGGCCTCGTAAATCCCCCTTTCCCATATTTAACACCATTTCGTTTATTTCCACTTGAATCTATTGGTGTCTGCAGCAGCGACCCCAGCGAGGAGCGACCCTCGCCCTGGCTGTAATACCTTCTGGGGGAAAGTCCTCCTGGGCCAAAGGGACCTTAGTTATGTAGGGCAGTGGACTTGCTGCTGGTGAGTCCCAGATAACCCGAAATCTTTAGGGGGACCTCCATCTCCCCAGGAGAAGAAGTGGGGGCTGAGAGGCACGGGGAGGAGTTTGGCCTCTGAGGCCCTGCGGGATTCTCTGGCCGTGGTCTAAGAGTGGGCTGGGCTGAGGATCCCAAGGGTGGACAATTCCAGTACACAGACTGGAGGGGGGTAAGGGAGAGGGACCGGACCAGACCGGAATGTTTTGTTCCAAGAGCCCTTTCCTGCCTTCCTCCTGGTCATCCATGGCCACAGCTTTTTTAGGGAGCAAGGCTCCCGTCCCCTCCCCGGCCTGGGCTGCGGCTTTATTGCTGAGATCTCAGACTCTCCACGCAATTTCACGCCTCTCTGCCTTTGCTCTTGCTGTTCCCTCAGCCAAATGCCTTCCCCATTGTCCCTGTCTTCCCACCACCTCCTCATTCTTCAAGGCCCAACTCGGATGCCATACTTCCTCCGTGTAGCCTCCCTCGCCAGAGCCCCCAGCTCTCGCACTTGGTGCTCTCGCCATGTTCTCCTAGTCCTGCACCTGTGCCTCCTGCAGCCTTTGTGGCTGAGTCCACACTAGGCTTTGCCTCCGGGAGCACAGGGATGGAGCCTCTACTTCCCCGCACCCTGCCCACGCTGGGCCCGGCACGGAGCTTGGCACCTTGTGCGTGCCCCAGGAATATGTGTTGGCTGAAGACACGGGGTTTGGTAAGAGCAGCCTGCAAAGCATGGAATCTGGCCCCTTTCAGGCAAATAGCGCTGCACTCCTGGGTGGGTGGAGACCCCTGGGTGGGTCTCCTCCTCCTCCTCATTACTGACCCTCCCCCACCCCCCAAGTTGGGAAGGACTTTGCCCCTTCCTTTCCCCACAGACCAGCATTCTTTCCCTGCCATTATCATCCTGTTAAACAGAGAGGCCAGTCAGGATCCATATGGATCACATTAACAATTGCTTATTATCTGGGCCCCGACTGCCCCCACTCTCCACCCCCAGCTCCTACTGCTGCAGTTGTTGGACCCTTAGGAGCCCAGCCTCCCCGCCTCCCCCTCCCCCCACCATTGGTCATCCTGGGAGGGCAGGGGACAGGCTGGTCTCCTTCACCCTCCCTGTGCCTTCTAGCAGAACTTCGCTTCTCCTTGACTTGGCTGGCAGTTAATGACTCCTTTCCCCGATTTAATGAAAACCAGGTTCCCCGTGGAAGTGTGGCTCAGGGAGGTTCCAGAGCTGCAGCAAGGAGAGGGGGACCTAAGGTCTGGGTGGACCTGTGGTCCACAACACTGACAGCCCCCACCTTCCAGTGGACCGAAGCTGTGGGCAGGGGCAAGCCACACTAGGCTGACCACAGGGTGTTCTGGTGTCTTCTGCCATCTCAGCCTTCGGCTGGCCCGGCTCCCAGGAGAGACCTTGCAAGGCACTGGGTCCCAAGCCTTCTGCTGCAAAGAAGCAAGAAAGCTGAGAGTTTCCTGGAGCTGCAGCTGAGGAGGCCTTGAAGGGTGGGGAGTGGGTGTCTGTTTAAAGGCATATAGCCCAAGAGCACTGGGGATGGAAGGGGTCTTCCAGATTGCCCATAACTTCTTATTTACAGGCCCCTCAGAGGGACTAATGAAAGCCTTTCTCTGAACAATGCACTTCCATCAATTGACCTGAGCCTTTGCATTCTGCCTTTGAGGGCTCTTGGGCCCCCTGAAGCCCATGGGGACGCCACATCAAGAAGTCCTCCTCCTAGTCCAGTCCCTCTGATGTGCGAGGGGCCGAGGCAGGCTGGTAGCCCAGGACTCCTGACCTGCACACTTAGTGCTGTCTCCATGGCCTTATTCCTGGCAGGGGGACAGCGTGAGCCAAGGGACCAGGAGTGGCCATTGAGATGCTGGGCCAGCCTTCAGTTGGGAAGGGTTCACACTGCTGGTGTTGGGGTAGGGGCAGGTCTTCTCATCTCTGAGTGCGTTGCCTGGAGAGAAGATATTCAGGGATTTTTTTTGTGTTTTAGAGTCTACTGGTCTCCAGGAACAAAGCTGAATGGCAAGAAAGTCTAGCTCTAAAAAAAAAAAAAGAAAGTCTAGCTCTTTCCTGAGCATTTTCCTAAGTATCTTGAATCATGGTGAATACTTAAGTAGCACGCATTAAACGCTCTATATCTCACCTGTGAAGTGGGACTAAGAATGGTGTCCTCATAAGTGTGACAGTGAGGATTAAATGAGGCAATAACCAGGAGCTGGGAGCCCTGAGTTCCAGGCTTGAATGACTGTGTGCTGTGAGGACTGGTCAGAAATGCAGGTGACAAGGGCTCAGGGCTGTGATTGCTGTTGGCTGGCATTTCCCCACTTGCCCGGCCAAGGAGAGGGGACTGCATGGGAGCTACCCAGGTGCCTTGCTCTCTTTTCCTTTCCTACTGAAGCATGGGCAATGTCAGACTTTGCAATTCATCTTGGGGACTGGAGGTGGGGTGGGGAGTTCTTAGGGAATGGGAGAACTGGGCTATAGGCACGGGCCAGCCTCCATAGTTCCATAGGGCTGTGACCCCAACTCCATTTTATTAATTTTTAATTAAAAAAAATTTTTTTAAAGATTTTATTTATTTATTTGAGAGAGAGAGAGAGAGAGTGAGAGAGAGCACGCAAGAGGGGGTAGGGTTAGAGGGAGAAGCAGACTCCCCGCCGAGCAGGGAGCCC
>NW_028038613.1:0-14988 GCF_054177405.1 Leptonychotes weddellii | reverse complement strand
CTTTTGGGTTTTCCACATAAAGTATCATATTATCTGCAAAGAGTGAGAGTTTGACTTCTGCTGTGACGATTCAGATGCCTTTTATTTCTTTTTGTTGTCTGATTGCTGTGGCTAGGACTTCTAATACTATGTTGAATAGCAGTGGTGATAGTGGACATCCCTGCTGTGTTCCTGACCTTTGGGGGAAAGCTCTCAGTCTTTCCCCTTTGAGAATGATATTTTCTGTGTGTTTTTCATAGATGGCTTTTATGATATTGAGGTATGTACCCTCTATCCCTATACTCTGAAGAGTTTTGATCAAGAAAGGATGCTGTACTTTGTCAAATGCTTTTTCTGCATCTATTGAGAAGATGATATGGTTCTTGTTCCTTTCTTTTATTAATGTATTATATCACATTGATTGATTTGCCGATGTTGAACCAGGCTTGCAGCTCAGGGATAAATCCCACTTGGTCGTGGTGAATAATCCTTTTAATGTACTATTGGATCCTACTGGCTAGTATTTTGGTGAGAATTTTTGCATCCATGTTCATCAAGGATATTAGTCTGTAATTCTCCTTTTTGATGGGGTCTTTGGTTTTGGGATCAAGGTAATGGTGGCCTCATAAAACGAGTTTGGAAGTTTTCCTTCCATTTCTATTTTTTGGAACACTTTCAGAAGAATAGGTATTAATTCTTCTTTAAATGTTTGGTAGAATTCCCTTGGGAAACCATCTGGCCCTGGGCTTTTGTTTTTTGGGAGATTTTTGATTAGTGCTTCAATTTCCTTAGTGCTTATAGGTCTATTCAAGTTTTCTATTTCTTCCTGATTCAGTTTTAGTAGTTGACACATCTCTAGGAATGCATCCATTTCTTCCAGATTATCTAATTTGCTTCCATATAGTTGCTCATAATAATACAGGCACTTCTTGACTGCTCCCACATCCATTATTGATGTCCCATCTGTTTCTGGTAGAAGGGCTCAACCAGAGAAGGAGGATCCAGGCAGATGAGGTTAGATCAGTATACTAGCAGGTCAGTAGCTGTTTACAGTAGCAGTAGGCAAACTCAGGTAGGTCAAAAGGACATGATGTTTCCAATAAATTGTCTTTTAGCTGCATCTTCAACTTCACCAGATATTGCCAAATTGCGCCTCAAGGTGGTGATAACCAAAGACAAATCTGCAAGAAACATAAAAAGTTTCAATGGTTTGACCTTGTTACAAATATTTGCTATTTCGAAGGTTTTAAATTTCTTGCCAACTTGTTACTATGAAATAATATCTTACTGTATGTGAGCTTGTAATTCCCTGCTTACTACTGAGTTGCTCATCTTTTCATACATTTAATTTCCATTTTTATTTTCTTTTCTGATTTGTTATTTATATTATTTTTTCCATTTTGGATGAGTTGTTTTTCTTATCAATTTGTTAGTGGTTTATATACCTTAAATTTCCAATGTCTTTCCCACTTTTTTTTCTTTATTTATTGCTGGTAGGAATATAAAATGGTACAGATCCTCTGGAAGATTAAAAACTACATACAGATTTACCATATAACTCAGCAATCATACTTCTAGACATATATCCTTAGAGATATGAAAACTTGAGTTCACACACACAAAAAAACTGTATGTGATTTTTAATAGTAGTTTTATCTGTGATAGTCAAAACAGAAATAATCCAAATGCCCTATAATGTGCTAATGGTTAAACAAACTGAGGTAAATCCATAGCATGGGATACTAAAGAGTAATTAAAAAAAAAACTATTGACAAATGAAAAAATTTGGATAAATCTCAAGGGCATTGCAAAGTGAAAAAATCTCATATCAGAAAGTTACACAATGTGCTCTTCTATTTATGTAACATTCTTGAATGACAAAAGTACAGAGGTGGGGAACAAACTTGTGGTATTCAAGGGTTAGAGACATTAGAAAGGAGGGAATGACTTCTAATAAAGGGACAGCACAAGAGCAATCTTTGTGGATGGAATAGTTCTATCATGATTTTGGTGGTGATTTTATGACTACACATTATAAAGTGACATAGATCTGTATACATATATTATACCAGTGTCAATTTCCTCCTTTTGGTATGGTACTATACTTAGGTAAGACCTAACGATTTAGGGTAACTGGGTGAAAGATACACAGAACCTCTCTACTATTTTATATCTTTGCAACTTCTTGTTAAAATATAATTATTTCAAAATAAAATACTTTTTCTAAAAGAAAGTAAAAATCGAAACCGCCGGACTAACTGAAAATGTGGTTGTGCTATTTTACATTCCCACCAAAAAGTGGAAAAAATAGTTTTTCTTTCAGCAATTTAAAAATGTCACTCCATTGTATTTTTATTTGCATGGTTTCAGGCACAAGGTCTGATATATTCTTACCATTGTTTCTTTCCAAGCAATTTGACTCTTTTTTCTGCTTGTCTTTAATTTTTTCTCTGTCTTTTGTATTTGAAATTTCAATGTGATACACCTAAGTTTTCATTTTATTCCTTTAATGTTGTTTTGTTAAACACTTCTGTGATTGCAAATACTTCTTATTCTAGGTATTTTGTTTGGTGTCTGTCAAAAATTTGCAATGTTCTTGAATGTTATTTCTTCAAGTATATCTTCATCCCACTCCCCTCTTTCTTCTTCTCCTTCAGAAGTTACAGTTGGATTTATGTTAAAGTATGTGATATTAATATCATTCCACAGGTCTCAGAGCCTGTGTCCTTTTTTTTTTCCTTCACTTTTTTCTCTTTGCATTTAATTATCCCCCTTCCCCCACCTTGGTGAGTAGGGAGGAAATCCTATTGATCTATTTATTGTCAAACTGGCTAATTCTTTCCTAGGTTGTATTCCTAGTCTCTTCAGAGTCTACTGATGAGTCTATCTAAATCATCATTAATCTTTATTTGTTTTATTTTTATCATTTCAATTTAATTCTTTCCTTAAGCTTCCATTTCTCTGCTAAAATTACCAATTTGATCTTTCATGTTGCCTATCGTTTTCATTAGAAACTTTAACATACTAATCATAGCTATTTATTTTTACTTTTTAAAGATTTTATTTATTTATTTGACAGAGAGAGAGAGCACGAGCAGGGGGAGAAGCAGGATCCCTGCTGAGCAGGGAGTCTGACATGGGGCTCAATCCCAGGACCCTGGGATCATGATCAGAGCGGAAGGCAGATGCTCAATGGATTGAGGCGCCCAGGCACGCCAATCATAGGTATTTTAAAAATGCCTTTCTGGTAGTTCCAAAATCTGTACCATACCTATATATGGGTTTTATAATTGTTTTCACCTAGACAGAAGTTAGTAGCAGTTTGAAGTTTGCTATATTTTTAGTATATTTATTTGACTTTGTGTTTCTTTTATTTTCAAGATTTTATTTATTTCACACACACACACACACACACACACACAGGCATGCAGAGGGAGAAGCAGGCTCCCAGCTGAGCAGAGAGCCTGACATGGGGCTCGATCCAGGATCCTGGGATCATGACCTGAGCCAAAGGCAGATGCTTAACTGACTGAGCCACCCAGGTGCCCCTGACTTTGGGTTTCATCTTTGTGCTGTTCTTCAGGAGACTCTGTTACCAATATCACAGCCGTATTCCAATATTACATGTATTCAACACATGGTAGGTGGTAGTTGTCACCTTCCAGGGTAGACGGAGAAGAGATGAGGGGTCTCTGATTTTCTGAACATGGATCTCAGGATATGACCTTCAGAAATGTTCCTGTCTCTCCTTCAGATATATGTTGCCTCTGGTAGGCATGCCATCCTCTCCCCTGAGAGTTAGAGGTTTGTTTTTTCTCTTTTCCCTGCCCCCCAACTGCAATGGGTTCCACCAGGGCCCTCAGTCTACAATTTTGTTGTCTTTCACCCTGAATATTAAATATTTTGGTCCAAGGGAAGACGCAGATGTGCTGTAGGCAGATTTAACAGTGGCTTCTAGTCTCATCCCCTATCCAGCACCACAAGGGAAATTTGCTCAGCGTTTCCCAAATATCCTTTGAGCTTCTTGTGGTATTCCTGGAAGAAAAGCTTGCAAGAACATTTGACCTTTGTAGATGTATTAAAAATTTCTAGTTGTATCCTCTTACTGGCTTAGATGGTCGTAGGTAGTGCCAAGTAGGAAAATACTCAGATTCTGCTTCACCCTGCAGATCTCAGTCTCTAGATTTCAGGTTGATTACTTACCCTGTGATCTCAGTCCCCTCTAAAACTTCAAGAAAAACAATTAACTTGCAGTTTGTCCTTCATTTTTCTTTTAAGTGTGACAGTTACTTTTTTTTGTTTGTTTATTTCTTGTTTCTAGGCATGTCTGAGCTGAATTGGAATAATGATTAATTATTTAAAATTGAAAATTACTGAAAAATTATACTGGGGCCCAGCTTTTATTATTCAACAGTTAGAAAACAGAGGCTCTCAAGTTTAGATGCAAAAAAACAAAGCAAAACACCAGTTACTGGGAAAACAAGGCCAGAATCTAGATTTGTGAATCCTAATCTAATTAATATGAAACAAGACTGTATCTCATTTTTCTTTAGGGGAAAAATAAGTCCCCAAGCGTTCTCTAAACACTTCTAAATAAGCATTACAGATCTTTATTGTATATGTGAGTTCATTTTTTTTTGTTTAGTTATGATTTGCTTTACAAACAAGGTTAAAAATTAAGTCATTTTTTTAAGTAATAGCAGTGTGGTGTTAGGGTGAAAATATACTGATCAATGGGAAGAGACTACAGAGCCCAAATGAGATATATATGGTTAATTTATTTTCCAAAAGGTGACAAGAAAATGAGGAAAGGGTAGTCTTTACCAAAGAAAAAAAAATCCTGAAGACATTTTACATCTATATACAAAAGAATAAATTTCATCGTATAACTCACATGATGCAAAAAATAACTCAAAAAAGGGGCACCTGGGTGACTCAGATGGTTAAGCGTCTACCTTCAGCTCAGGTCATGATCCCAGGGTCCTGGGATTGAGCCCCACATCGGGCTCCTGGCTCAGCAAGGAGCCTGCTTCTCCCTCTGCCTCTGCCTCTCTCCCTGCTCATGCTTTCTTTCTCTCTGACTGTATCTCTGTGTCTCAAATGAATAAATAAAATCTTTAAAAAATAATAATAATAATAACTCAAAATGGATCATGGAAATGACTATATCGATCAAACTGTAAAGCTTCTAGAAGAAAAGAGAGAAAAAAAATTGTGGTCTTGGTTTATGCAAAGATTCTTTACACAGGATACAAAATTTGGACTTCATGAAAATTTGTGCTTTTCAAAACACACTTATGAAAATGCAAAATCACTTCTGAGATGGATAAAATACTTGCAAATCTATATCTGATAAAGGATTTCTATTTAAAATATATAAAGGACTGGGGTGCCTGGATGGCTCAGTTGGTTAAGCCTCCAACTCTTGATTTCAGCTCAGGTCATGATTTCAGGGTCATGATCTCATAGTCCTGAGATCAAGTCCTGTGTAGGGCTCCACACTGGTTGTGGGAGGTGTGGAGCACGCTTGGGATTCTCTCTCTCCTTCTCTCTCTGCCACTCTCTCCCTCTCTCACTCTCTCAAATAAATAAATAGATATTTAAAATATATAAAGAACTCTTCAATAATAACAAGTCATAAATTTAATAAGCAATAAAGATGGATAAATACTTTATTGGACACTTTGCCAAGGAAAATATTCAAACAGAAAATAAGTATATTAAAAAGATATCCAGCACCATTAAGCACTAGGTATATATAAAATAAAACTGCAGTGAGATGTCTCTACACCCAGCAAAATGGCTAAAACTAGAGACTTGGAAGATAGCAGGTAAGGATGGGAATGAGGAGCCACTGGAACTCTCAAACACTATTGGTGAGAATGCAGAAGGGTAACCTCGGTGGGTTCTTCTACCATCTCTCAAACAGTTCTATGTTTATTCATCATGTGACTCAGAAATTCCACTGTAGGTGTACATTGAAGAAAATGCATGGTTCACAGAAAGATCTGTCCTCAAATGTTTATAGCAGATATATACCTAAAAGTCCCCAAATTATACTTAATTCACTCTATTCAAATGAATCTCAAAAAAAAAAATTCTAAATGAAAAGACATACATAAAAGATAATGTAATGCATAATTCCTTTTTTTTTAAGATTTTATTTATTTGACAGAGAGAGAGACAGCGAGAGAGGGAACACAAGCAGGGGCAGTGGGAGAGGTAGAAGCAGGCCTCCTGCTGAGCAGGGAGTCCGATGTGGGGGCTCGATTCCAGGACCCTGAGATCATGACCTGAGCCGAAGGCAGACGCTTAACGACTGAGCCACCCAGGCGCCCCTGCATAATTCCTTTTAAATAAAATTGGCAAAAAGACAAATCTATTGTGATTGAAATCAGATCACTGCTTGGGATTAAGGGAATGAAATTAACTACAAACAGTAACCAGAGAATTATTTCAGGTGATGAAGATATTCTTTATTATCATTATTTTGGTAGCTGCACATATTTGTCAAAGCTCATCTAATCTTACACTTAAAACTGATTAAATTCATAATATAAATTATACCTAAATAAAAATGATTTTAAAAGTATGCTACACAAAGGTAATAAATGGACAAAAGACAGTCTTTTCAAAAATGGTATTAATAACAACATCCTTATATAAAACAATGAATCGAGGCATAGACATTGCACGCTTCATAAAAATTAACTCAAACTGGACTATATACCTAAATGTAAAATGCAAAACTAACAAACTCCTAGCAGATAATATAGGAGAAAAATCTAGGTAAACTTGGGTATGGAGATGACTTTTTGGATACAACATGAAAGGCATAATCTATGAAAGAAACAACTGATAATGTTAATGAAGTCCAGTTGGAATTCATTAAAATTATAAACTTCAGATTGATAAAAGACATTGTCAATAGAATAAAAATATAAGCAAAAAGGCCGAAGAAAGACTGGAAGAAAATAGTTACAGAGACATCTCTGATAAAGGATTGGTATAGAAAATACACAATGAATTCTTAAAGTTCAACAATAATAAAATGAACAAATGGGCAAAAGACCTTAACAGACAATTCACCAAAGAAGACATATAGATGGTGAATAAGTATATGAAAAGATGTTCAATATCTTATGTCATTAGGGAAATACAAATTAAAATAACAATGAGATACCACTACACACCTACCAGAATGGCCCAAATCCAAATACTGACAGCACCAAATGCTGGTGAGGATTCATAGAAAGAGGAATTCTTATTCATTGCTGGTGTAAATGCAAAATGGCATGTCCACTTTTGGGAAAGCTTTGTGGTTTTTTACCAAAATACACATACTTGGGGCACCTAGGTGGTTCAGTTGGTTAAGCGTCTGCCTTCAGCTCAGATCATGATCCCAGAGTCCTGGGATCAAGCCCCACATCAGGCTCTGTGCTCAACATGGAGTCTACTTGTCCCTCTCCCTCAGCCTCTCCCTCCTGCTCATACTATGTCTCAAATAAATAAGTAAAATCTTTAAATAAATAAATAAATATATACATATAATAAATATAATATATATAAATATATACCATTCTTAATTCAAAAAACAATGAGAATAACAAATATTCTAAAAATAGAGAAATTAAACCCAATTGCATTAGCCTATTAAGTTTCAAGATGCTTTATTAGTTATCTATTGCTGCCTAACAAATCACTTCAAAATTTGGTGGCTTTAAAGAGAAAACATTTATTATCCCAGACTTTCTGTTGGTTAGGAATTCAGGAACAGCTTCTCTGGGTGGTTCTGGCTTAGGATCTCTCCAGAGGTTGCAAGCATGAGTTCACCCAGGGCTACATTTTTTGAAGGCTTGACTAGGGCTGCAAGATTTGTTTCTAAAATGACTTATCCATATGGTTATTAGCAAAAGTATTCGGTTCTTCACAATGTGGATGTCTGCACAGGATGCTTATGTATCCTCCACATTTGGCAACTCACCCTTTCGGACAATAATCCATGAGAGAAGGAGAGCTAGGAGAAAACTACAGTCTCTTTTGTGATCTAGTCCCTAAAGACATACATAGTTGCTTCCAATTAATTCTATTTGCTAGAAGCAAGTGCTTAAGTCCAGCCCACACAAAAGGGGTGTGGGACTAGGCCCCACCTCCTGAAAGGAGGAGTATCAAAAAATTTGTGGACAGAGTTGAATTTTTAAATTATTTTAAAATTAAAATTTAAAGCATATAAATAATTAAATATATTAAAATTAAATACTGGAATACTTAAGGAATGAATTAGTCCACAATGAAATATAATTAAGCAAACTTGAGATATCAGCACTTAGTTTTCTCTTAGTTTCTCCATTTCCTGTATGTTGCTCTTTAAATCTAAAGAGAAAAATAATCCAGTAAAGAATATAGTGACAACTACTGAAATATGTTATTTTGAAAGATGCAATTTTCAACTTAAATAATAGTCTGAGTAAGGTGAATAGAAAACATATTTTACTGGTGCTTATTATTGCTTAGCGTAAATTGACCTAAATGTAGAGATGACAGTTGAGAATGTGATGATTATTTTGTAGTATATACAAATACTGAATCATTACATTGTACACCTGAAACAAATACAATGTTATATGTCAATTATGTTTCAATAAAAAAGATAATATATTTTACTGTTGTTTAATACTGCTTAGTATAAATTGAACCTAATGTAGAAAAGCACCAGGATGCTGCCAGAGTCTGGATAAGAAAGGAGCATAAAACCAGAATAAAATGGTTTTCTGATGCATTAGCTTGTGTTGTCTCCCTGTTCCCTCCATTTCTCAAGGGCTGGAGGATAACAAACAAAGGAGAGAGTCACTTCATAAAAGTAGATACATGGTATCTCCTTGATAAGCAATTCGCTTTTTTGGGGGGGATGGATGGCAGAAAATCTGGAGACAGAAATTCTCACTGCAGCTGCTTGTCTGTTCTTGACTATTTTCAACCCAGCTATTCAATTCACCAGGACAAGCAAAAGTTTGGGGCTTTAGCCCCTATTTCTCTATATTTTCTGCTCTAGTTGTTCATAATCCTCTAGGGATTGTAAATGGTTATGATTTAAAGAAAAATCAAATATTTGAAAAAGGAAAGCAAAACTATAAAAATTATTGGTAATATGAAGATGAGAAAATTATAAAGAAGAACCAAAGGGAAATAGCTTTTATAAAAATATATTTGTATTGGAATTGTAAACAATTCAGTAGAAGGATTCTATAACAGAATAATACAGCCAAAAGTGTCATCTTATTAAACTGGGATATTAAGTTTAAAAATCCTTCCATAAATCATCAGAAAAGAATAAAAAATAATGAAAGGATATAAACTTGAGGTACATATAGCACAGAAATAGACATGTAACTCCCTAAAATAAGAGTCCTAGAAAGAGCTAAAACATATACAGAGCAAAGGAAATGTTTGAAACAGTAAAGAAAACAGATCCAAATATTAGAGGCAGAGAAAATATTTCATATTTAAAAGTCTCATAGTATAAAGATCTTTTAAAAAGCTAGAGTCAGACACGTAATAGAGAAACAAAGATTTTCTTTAAAAATCTAATCAAATCATTATTAGATTTATAAACAACACTAAGGACAAGAAGACAATGGAGTAATATCTTCAAAGTGTAAAAGATAAAGAACTGTATACTATTATTTTTATGGCAAACTAAACTGATATTTAAAATAAAGATGTAGAGGTACAGAGGTGGCTCAGTCGGTTAAGCATCTGACTCAATTTTGGCTCAGGTCATGATCTCGGGGTGGTGGGATTGAGGCTCCTTCTCCCTTGGGCTCAGTGGAGAGTCTGCTTGAGATTTTCTCTCTCCCTCTGCCCTCCCCCCATCACATGTGTGCACACTTTCTCTCTCAAATAAATAAATCTTTAAAATAAAGCTGTAATTAAAGATACCTCAGGAATGTTGTCATACAAAAAATATTTAAAAATTATTGTCATATAAAAATATCAAGATTAAAAATGGAAAAGAAATGGAAATTATACTCCTATCATTGTAGACTAAAACCAAAGGATATCAATATTATGAGATGGACAGATGAGTGTGGCTAAAGAGAATCTTAAAGTAATGGCCAGGCTGACTCAAGAGTCAATGACTGAAAAATTGCAAGAAAATCCAAACATAGAGTCTCAATAAGTTTTGAATAACCACAATACTTAAAAATATATGTAATATTTTCAAATCAGCAGAAAAAAATTTTCTCTCTTCTTAAAATGAGAAAAAGTGCATTGCATATAAAATATGTGACATAAATCTTAATATAGTCATGATTATTAAAAAATACAGATCAATTAAATTTAATGATGCAAAAGCTAAAGGCTTCACTTACAGTTGCTGGCCATGACACCTACACACAGCTTTTCCATGTGGCCTTGACTTCTTCTCAACACATATTGACTTCATGGTTCCTCAGAGCTATAAAAGCAAACGCTCCAAGATAATCATATGCAAACCATATTGCCTTTTATGATCTGTACTTGGATGTACCATAGCCTTATTACTGCCATACTAAAAAGCCTGCCTAGATTAGAAGGAAGAGAATACAGACCCCAACTCTGAGTGAGAGAGGTGTCAAAGTCACATCATAAAAATAACATGTGATATGGGAGATATTACTGCAACCCTTTTTGGAAAATACAATTTACCAGTCCACCTTCTAACTAAAATAATCCACTTCCTCATCACAAACAAAATATAGCAATATCTGTCCCCCAAATTCCTAAGCCTTATCCTAATATAACATTAGCTCATCAAAGCACAAGATATCCTCAGGTAAATCTGGCTCACTGATATATGAGACCCCTCAGGTTTCACACTTTGTGTCGAAGTCCTTGAACAAATTTTCTCTCAAACCGATGTCCTGTGAACTAAGGGAACAGATTATCTGCCCCCCACCCAGGCAGCACACAATGAGGGGAGAGGCATGGAAGAGTTGATATAGACACTCCCATTCTAAGACAGGAGACACACTATCCCAGAGATTTTTTTTCAGAATCCAGCCAGGCACATATGGCCAGTTCAGTGTTTAGAGTTAATTCCTCTGCCTGGGAGTTCTTGGTGGCTCTAGGCTCCATGCTCTGAGTTTGTCCTTTGAGGAATCCTTTTTTTTTTTTTTTTTTTCCCCCATAAGAAATGGCTTATATTTGCAACTGAATAGTTTTCTTAGCCTGTTTCCTGCCTGTATTCCTTAAAAGACTGTGAAAGCCTTCATTTATTTTATATAGTCTCTCCTGCTATCAACTCAATATATCATTTCTTTAGAATAACATGTAGGCTTTCTGGGTATCAATTTATAATATACTCCGTTAGAGAAAAGCCACAGCCACAGAAACTTGTCAAAGTGGGCTCCCTCTGCATCTACCATGAGACAAAGCTCTCAAGATTCTTAGAAACCCTATTTTTTTAACAGAGATGACCACAGAGCATGTCATTAAGATCCTTTGAAGGACTTTTGTGTGTGTTAAAGGGTCTATGAGGCCTTTTTGGAGGTCTTAACAAATGGTTTTAGAGTTGCACCCTTAAGTTTCATCTTTACCATGACACATTTCCCTGACGGTGCCTGGGAGTTAATCTATGACTGGTGGCTATTTCTTACTTTATGAATTTTTTTCTCAGGGGAGTTTAGAAATGAGAAACTTTCATTTGCAAACTCTGCAAGTCTGGGATCATTTATGTTTACACTAAATTTTTCCCTCTCTCACTGTATATTTGGCTGCTAGAAAATGATAGACAGTATACTCAAAACTTTGCCTGGAAATCTCCTCAGTGAGATCACCAAGTACATTAGTATATATATCCCCTATTTTCTATACTACCGTAGTTGTCTGTTTTATACTTTCTGCTTCTTGCATGAAAGGCTCTCCTTTCCTCCAGCTTACAATAGCATTTTGCTCACTTTCTTTAAACCCTCATCTACAGCCTCCTCACAGTCCTTTATACTTGTACTAACATTGTCTTTGGTGCCCTAAAGGCTCTCGCTAATGGTCTCCTTGATGCCCTACCAGCTTCTTCCCAATGACCAACACCAACACCACTGCAACATATTTTAGATTTTGTAAGGGCAGCATCCCATCACTGATACTGCCTTTGGGCCACCTATCTATTTTTGTGTAAAAAATTACCTCAAAAGTTAATGTCTGAAAACAACCATTTAATTATGCTCGCAGACTCTGTGAAATAGCAAGTCAGAACAGACACAGTGGGGTGATTTCTCTCTGGTCCTTGTTATGTAAGGACTCAGGAAGGAGTCACAGATTAACAATGGCTGGCCAACTCAGGGCCAGACTCATTTATAAGAGACTTCTTTATTACATGCCTGATAGTGGATGGTAGCTGTCACTGGAGATCTCAGCTGGGACATGAACAAGCTGATAATCTGTCATTCACCTACAAATGGCCTTGAGCATCCTGACAGCATGGTAGGCTTGGATTTCTTAAATGGCGCTCAGGACTCCAGAGGCAAGTGTTCCAAACGAACCAGGTGGAAACTCAATTGTCTTTTATAATGTAATTTCAGGACATAAAACAAAACAATTATTAATTTTGTTGAAAAATCTGAATATGGGCAGATTCTATATGGATGCATCTGGGGTAGCTTTTCAGAGGGCAGGATTACTCACTTTCAAGATGACTCAGGCACATAGCTGGTAAACTGGTAGCGGCTAAGCCTGGAAGCTCAACCAGGTCACTGTGTGTATGTGGAGGGTAAGGAGAGAAGGAGAGTCTCATGGAGTTTCTTTCTGGGTGAAACTTTTCAAAGGCTACTTGAAATTTCACATAGCATAGTAACTCTTCCAGGGAACGGTATCTCAATATAATCAAATGGAAACTATTTTGTCTTTGATGACCCAGCTTTGGAAGTCACAGAGCATCATTTTTGCCATATACATACACCTATCCAGATCCAAAGGGAGATAACAGACACTGCACTACACAATGAGAAGAGTGTAAAATTGCATTAGAAGAAGAGAATATACAAGGGGAGAAATTGTTTTACCCATCTTTGAAAAATGCAAACTGTCAAGCCACTCTACTATTCTATCCTTGTAGAGGAAGGAAAAAAAAAAGAACATGTATATTATATGTGATACATAGAAACATATGCATATGTACATATATACATACATATGCATGAGCAATCATTGATTATAATATTAAATTTTATCTTCATGCCCATAATCATTATATGAATTTTTAGTATATTTTAATTAGAGGGAAATTTGAATGTCTTTATTTTGTGTCCAGCTTAAGTTTATTTTACCAAAGAGTAAACTTAGAAAAAGATGTATTATTCAACACAGAGACATGAAGTTTGTTTTCTTATTGTTTGTTTCTTCAGGCTACAGTAAGAATTAAAATTTTGATTTTAGTTTTTGAGAAAATCAGTGCCTTACACATTCCCACAAAATGTATCAATACATGAAAATTATCTTAATTATTATACCAAAATGGAAATAAATATGGCAATTAACTGATCTCTCTGATTATAAAAGGCTGTTAGTAGAATGTATAATATTGAGAGATATTTAATTTCATTTCATGACTTGATTTTAAAACAAAGTCAATCTTAAACAGTTAAGCTTAGTAATTCACTTAAAATAATAATAAAATAAAGGATTCCGGGAATAGCAACAGATATGGCACAGCTGGAATTTTTTTCCCCACACAAAATTACATTTTATATCAGCAATTTATAGAAGAAAATCATAATCAGATTATGCTCAGTTTGTTCCATTCTTAAATAATATAGTATCTTTACTAAAAATACATATAATTCTCCTGATTTGGCTACATAAATATAAATGATGCTTTTACTATTTGGTATTAGAAAATGTAAGTATGGATCTAATGCCACATTTAAAGTGACACTAGGGCACCTGGGTGGCTCAGTTGGTTAAGCGACTGCCTTCGGCTCAGGTCATGATCCTGGAGTCCCGGGATCGAGTCCCACATTGGGCTCCCTGCTCGGCAGGGAGTCTGCTTCTCCCTCTGACCCTCCCCCCTCTCATGCTCTCTCTATCTCATTCTCTCTCTCAAATAAATAAATAAAATCTTTAAAAAAAAAAGAATAAAAAAAATAAATAAAGTGACACTAAACACTGATTAAACCCTGCATATATTTGAACCCATCATGTAATTCTGAGCAGGTACATATTTTTATAGAGTTAAGCTTCTCAATATGTCTAGATCATATAATACTCCTAAAAGGCAGAGAAATTGATATATAAGAAAAACAATGGATCCTGATATGAGAAAAGCCTTTATTTTTAGTTTGCTGATAAAAGCTGATTTTTTAAATTTTATTATGTTATGTTAATCACCATACATTACATCATTAGTTTTTGATGTAGTGTTCCATGATTCAGTGTTTGCGTATAACACCCAGGGCTCCATTCAATACGTGCCCTCTTTAATACCCATCACCAGGCTAACCCATCCCCCTACCCCCTCCCCTCTAGAACCCTCAGTTTGTTTCTCAGAGTCCATAGTCTCTCATGGTTTGTCTCCCCTCCAATTTCCCCCCCTACATTTTTCCCTTCCTACTATCTTCTTCTTTTTTTAACATATAATATATGATTTGTTTCAGAGGTAGAGGTCTGTGATTCAACAGTCTTGCACAATTCACAGTGCTCACCATAGCACATACCCTCCCCAATGTCTATCACCCAGCCACCCCAACCCTCCCACCCCCCACCATTCCAGCAACCTTCAGTTTGTTTCCTGAGATTAAGAATTCCTCATATCAGTGAGATCATATGATACATGTCTTTCTCTGATTGACTTATTTCGCTCAGCATAATACCCTCCAGTTCCATCCACGTCATTGCAAATGGCAAGATCTCATTCCTTTTGATGGCTGCATAATATTCCATTGTGTATATATACCACCTCTTCTTTATCCACTCATCTGTCGATGGACATCTTGGCTCTTTCCACAGTTTGGCTATTGTGGACATTGCTGCTAT
>NW_028038612.1:0-495 GCF_054177405.1 Leptonychotes weddellii | reverse complement strand
AAAGGTCCACCTTTATTCTTTTGCATGTCGACATCCAGTTGTGCCCTTGATCATTCATCATTATGCCAAGAAAAAAATTTCCTCTGATATATAAATGAAAAGCTTTCTAATTTTTTAAAGTCATAGGACATTACCTCTAGAATTCTGTTTACAGGTACTTAGTCCAAATGCTCTCAAACAGGTCAACTGATGTATCCAAGGCCATCCAGGCACCAATCCTGGTCTCAGCTTATGCACTAGGATCTGCACCAACCCTGATCCTCATTGTGCTGGTATTTGGAGATGGGGCCTTTGAGAGGCAATTAAGTGGAGAGAGTGGAACCCTTGTGATGGAATTAATGCTCTTATAACAAGAAGCAGGAGAGATCTTGCTTCCTCTCTCTCTCCACCATGTGAGGACACAGCAAGGAGGCCACCATCTATAAATCAAGAAAAGAGCTCTCCCAAGAACCCTACTGCCCTGGCACCCTGATCTCAGACTTTCAACCTCCAGAA
>NW_028038611.1:0-495 GCF_054177405.1 Leptonychotes weddellii | reverse complement strand
TTTACTATTGATGAATTCACTGGGACAGATGTATTTCTGAAGTAGAAAAACTGAACTATTCAGAATAGGTCCATATGTATTTTACCCAAAGTTAAAGATCATGCTTCTTTTTCCACCTTGACTAACTCAATACAGAAATGCAGCCTTTAAACAAAAATATGGTGCAATATAAATAACCAAGAAGAGTTTTTACAGAGTACATGCTGGCATCTCAAAATATTGATCTCAACAAGTAAATGGAACAACACATTGATCTAGGAAGAACAAAAGGCAGGTGGGAGCCAGAGAAAGGGCAGGGTACCCATTCTCACAAAGAGTAGGGCACATCTTGCAGACAGAATTGAAGACTGAAAAGGTGAAAGTACAAAGAGATTTTAAAGTGAAACGAAGGGAAATTTGATAAAATAATCTTAAAAGTACATGGTGGGATCTTGGAGCAAGATGGCGGAGGAGTAGGAGACCTGGATTTCGTCTCCTCTCAGGAATTCAGCTGGA
>NW_028038610.1:0-495 GCF_054177405.1 Leptonychotes weddellii | reverse complement strand
GTCCAAATTTAGAGCCTATTTCTATGACATAGAGATGAGTATGCATTTCTAAACACTGCTTAAGCTACACTTAGATTCATCTTACTATCCCATGCTTTTCCTTCCATCCCGCTGTGTCTATCTTTATTTGTCATCCTTCTATGGAGAACATATTTCTTTAAGCCCCCTAATTCCTTTTGGAAACTATAAATATATTAGCAAACAAACAAACATGAATTCCAAATGTTTTAATGTTGACCTCTTAATAACATCCTATTTTGCCAAGATGAAATAGTTTGTAAGATCCAGTATGGCAAATCTTACAGACTATATAAATGTTGTTATTACAGATTTCCTTCACTATTAAGTGACTTCTATTACTTTTCAATTTTTTTATTAAGTATCAAATCTTAGTCTTTCCCTTAAGATGGACCAATTTTAGCATAATTTTACAAGAGAAACTAGTTCTTATCTATAGCTATAGATAAATCTAAAGGGCATAAGAAATAAACCTAT
>NW_028038609.1:0-495 GCF_054177405.1 Leptonychotes weddellii | reverse complement strand
ACAAAGCCAGTACTTAAGTATTCCAGAAGTTGAGGCAATCTTAACTCAATTGTTAAAATATAACAAAATTGCATCTTAATTGATTATTTTAGAAACCCTGATTTCTACATTAATTGACAAAAAAACGTGTGTTAGAATCAGTCATTGTAATTTCTGCTTAAAAAGTAGCCCGTGTTTCTCCTATCTTCAATTTTCTTCCCCTCATATATTTCTCCTAACATTCTAAACCTCTGCTGATTGATGTTATACATAATGGTACCCCATTGATATTTTGTGTGTTGCATTTTGTCAGAGACCAGTTCATGTACCTACACTGTCCTCTGCTCACAACTCTTGTCTGATTTAATTTGTCATCCTTGAATTTTGGTGGCTAGCTTCTCGAGTAGCTAGGAAAACTTCAGCCTAACAGAAACTATTCAGAGAAAAGTTATTGTGAAAAGATTGCTCTCAGTTCCCAAACTAAGGGTCATTTACAGTAGCATGACCTTGACAAAT
>NW_028038608.1:0-495 GCF_054177405.1 Leptonychotes weddellii | reverse complement strand
CTGAATTCCATCTCCGACATCTTGGTTATATCTGCATCCATTTGTAAATCTGCGGCATATATCATAATCTCTGAGTCTTTCCTATTTTGGGGGTTCCTCTTCCTAGTCATTCTGTTGATGGGTGGTTGAGGGAATGTATAGAGTCCAAATTATTGACCACACCCAAGGAAGATGCACCTGTTTTATAGGGATTTAAGGTTGTCAGCCTCTTGTTCTCCCAGACTGTCTTCTGGGGGAGGGGCCTGCCGTGCTGTTACTCAGGCAACCCTGTTTGGGCAGAGTTGCCCTGCCCCCCACCATGGCGGGTGATGGGCTCAGTGGGAACCGTTTTTGGGGGGCTTTTGTTCTCTGGCGGCTTTCCTTGACGGCTTTCCACGTCTCTTCCGAGAGTCAGAGCAGAAGGGACCATTTCCAACCGTCTGCCTCAGAGCAGAGAGATCTCAGTCTGTTCTTCAGTGAGCTCTCCAGACCACACTATCTCCATTTCTGTCTGTG
>NW_028038607.1:0-495 GCF_054177405.1 Leptonychotes weddellii | reverse complement strand
AAATATTAAATATTAAAACACAATATAATTTCAATGGTATCAAGACATAATATTTAAGGATTTTTTACATGTAAGACCTTATACTGAAGACTATATATTATTTCATAGGAAAATTAAGGAAGACTTAGACATATCATGTTCATGGATTAGAAAACCGAGATGTCAGTCCTCCCTAAATTCATCCACACACACACACACACAAACACAGAGGGTTTTTTTTGTTTTTTGGTTTTTTTTGTAGAAATCAATGAACTATTTCTAAAATTATACACAAATGCAATAAAACTGATTTTAAGATTATGAAGCAACAATAATCAAGACAAAGCAAGAACTGACAGATGGATTGATGAACTACAACAGAGAGACCCAAGATAAAGCCATACATATATGTGTTGTCCAAGACTGAGGGATATTTTATTTTTTTTTTATTTTTTTTATTCTTATGTTAATCCCCATACATTACATCATTAGTTCTAGATGAAGTGTTCCAGGATT
>NW_028038606.1:0-495 GCF_054177405.1 Leptonychotes weddellii | reverse complement strand
CTGTATTTCTTGTTCTTCTCTTTGGTTGTTGTCTGACTTTGTATTTGTCACACAGAAGCCCACGCTTGTACTAGCTCGGAGATGCCCTTTTTGTCCTCCTCAGCGGGAACACAAGAAACAAAATGCTCCTAACCTGTCAAAATCTTCCATTCCAGAATTCCTACATTATCCTTGGTCCGCGGGAAGTAGTTAGGACTGTCGTCCCTCCTCCTTCCATTGAAATGGAATGATGGCGTTGACAGTGAGGATTTGAAGGAGGACCCAGGCACTGCCCTGACTCCATTTTGCCTTCAACCTTTTCCTCTTCATGGCCTTGTTTTCCCCTCCAGCCTATCTGTTAACTCGGGCAAAAACCTAGCAGGCAAAACATCCCAAAACTACCCCCTCAAGCAATAAACTAAACTACTCCCCTGGCACCAGCAAGACCCCACACGATTGACCCCAAGACAACAGCCAAAACTACCCCCTCAAGCAATAAACTACTCCCCTGGCACC
>NW_028038605.1:0-495 GCF_054177405.1 Leptonychotes weddellii | reverse complement strand
AAATATATTTTTTTTTAATTAGGGAAAATTTCTACCTAACAATGTTATAACTAATTATTCTAAGAAAGCACCTGTCTATTTTGTTTTTAATGCTTTTGACTTGGAGGCACACGATATTCTTGACAACCTGTACTTCAACTGTAGAATTTCTAAAACTTTTCCAAATCACTAGAATTGTATGATCCAGTCAACACATAAATGCTGTTAGCTAATACACAGTTCCAACTTCAGAAGCCATTAGTTGAGAGAACTCTAGAAACTTGTGTTAGAAGATTGACAATAATAAATGCTGTGAGCCTGTAACACAGAGAATTCTTAATTTTCCAGAAGGTCACTGATCTTTATGATGCAGGTTAAAGATCTTTATGTACAAATCCAGTCCTCAATTAGATTCTTCATTTATTTTATTTTTTTAATTTTTTTAAATTTAATTTTATTTTTTTTATTCTTATGTTAATCCCCATACATTACATCATTAGTTTTAGATGAAGTGTT
>NW_028038604.1:0-495 GCF_054177405.1 Leptonychotes weddellii | reverse complement strand
GATTGGTTAGCCCGGTGATGGGTATTTAGGAGGGCACGTACTGCATGGAGCACTGGGTGTTATACGAAAACAATGGATTGGATTGTGGATCACCACATCAAAAACTAATGATGTAGGGGGCGCCTGGGTGGCTCAGTCATTAAGCGTCTGCCTTCGGCTCATGCCATGATCCCCGGGGCCTGGGATCGAACCCCACAATGGGCTCCCTGCTTGGCGGGGAGCCTGCTTCTCCCTCTCCTGCTCCACCTGCTTGTGTTCCCTCTCTCGCTGTGTCTCTGTCAAATAAATAAGATCTTAAAAAAAAAAAATTAATGATGTATTGTATGGTGACTAACATAACACAATAAAATTAAAAAAAAAAGAGACTGGGAAGTGATCGCGTCTCTGGAGGGAAGGCGTCTTTTCTCTATGTATCCTTTTGCACTACCGTTTTACTTGTTAAGCCATTAAAAATAAAAGTGGTACTTCCCCAAGTATGGGGAGGGTGAAGGTGCC
>NW_028038603.1:0-495 GCF_054177405.1 Leptonychotes weddellii | reverse complement strand
GCCTTTACTCCAGTAGGGAAAATAAGACAGAACATATTGTGACGATTTGAGGCTGGTTTTTATGAATACCCTAAGATGGTATGAAATGTCAGAATGATTGGGACGATGGGACAGTCGCTTGCGGCTTCAGTCGTAAATCAGGGTTCAAGAAGCAAAAAGTGGTGTAAGTTGGACCCTGGAAGGAAGCACGGGGTTCTGACAGAAGGAGATGAGGGAATGATGGAAATGAAGATTTAAGGTAGCGAAGTGCACACACAAATCTAAGATATTAATCTGGATGCATATAGAATGTATTCTTCACAACATTATTAACTCATTAGTTAGGTTAAGAGACATGTACAGACAAAACACTGTGTGAATCAAATCTAAATGCACCAATATGCAGCCATCTGCATGATACACCAACAAAAGCAAAGAACAAGATGCAGAACACCTCGTGTGGGATTCGACCTAATTTTTTAGTGTATGGTAGGTGATTAGGCTCCCAAGTACTCA
>NW_028038602.1:0-9821 GCF_054177405.1 Leptonychotes weddellii | reverse complement strand
GAAGATATTTCTAACAGTGGCCTGAGCAAGATTATTCCATACTTTTGGATGGTATGAGAGTTACTTCACAGATTTGTAACCAGGGTTTGCTGCCTAGACCTCTAAGCTTAGTATTAGGGAACAGGATTTGGTGTCATATGTATAAAAAAGGCCTTTTGTAGATACATGAAAGGGGAAAAGCCCAGAATTACCCTTTTTTGGTCTTAATGGGTCTTTGTTTCTTTTAAAACAGGAAAGATGCGAAGAATAATGAAGTATCCTTTTCTCAAATTAAGTAAGTCTCTGGAGTTACGAGCTTTATTTGGAGACATTTAATCCTCCAATCTGTTCAGTGACTATCTAGAGAAGTTTTGGTGGGACTTGCTGTCATTTTTTCTGACTGACACATTTGGCCATGATCATCCAGAAGTTCTTAACCAGCTTTGTTTTTCTGGAAGGAATCTATGTTTATTAGTCTCCTGAAGCTAGTAGCTTCCTTGCCATGTTCTATTAAGGCAAGTAAAACCTTACTTCCATATTCTACCAATAAACATGTATTTTGTGATTTTTAAGAAAAAAGAAATGGGTTGTCAATATCTAGGAGAAGACCTTGTTGGAAGTCACAAAGCCAATGAGTTACATGAGAGGATCTAGAAGTGAGATTTCCTGATTTATATTTCAGTGTTTTGTAAATAACATTATAGTGACCCTCCCTCCCCCATTTATTACTATGGTTTTTGTTCTTTTGGGAAGATGTTTACTATCATTTCTAGAGTCATGATTGAGTCGGTGTTTCTAATGGCTTTTTTTTTTTTCCTTTCCCTTTCTATGATGAAGACCTAAAAAGTGAGTAGCTGCTTTAATTTTTTAATACCTTGTATTTTTCTGTTTTGAGTGTGAACATTATGGAATGTAAAAAAGTCCTAAGTTGTTCTGTTTTCTTAGATCCAAGTTAATCAAAGTGGAGAATTTCGAGGCCTACTTTAAGAAACAACAAGCGGACTCCAACTGTGGGTTTGCAGAAGAATATGAAGTACGTGATTGTAAATAATGTATTTTTAATTGCTTTACCTGTCTCCTGAAAGTTGGGAAACCACCCATTTTTGTTGCACGGGAAAAGCGCTGGGTGAGAGGCGGCGCTCTTAGAGGGGAGAGGAGCTCCTGTGTGTCCCCCAGGGGTCTCACTGTGGCCGTGTGGGCTGGGAGCACTTAGATATACCTCTGTTGCTGGTGGTTTGTGTGTTTAATCTCATTGAGAAATGAAGAGTATGCAGAGAGAGGGAGAGAAACTGGGCATTTCAGTCTGAGGCCTGTTAACTGGAGTAATTGGGCAGCTGTGGGGTCTGGCATGGGGGGCCGTGGCCCAGGTCCATTCCTGAGCATTATGTGAAGTGCTGTGGAAGGAGTTTCTGTGCTTCCGTCCCCGTGTGCTCCACCCCCACCTGCCTGGAGCCCCTCCCTCAGAACGGCCATGCATACTCACCGTCCCCACGCTGCCCTGCTGCCCTCCCCATGCTGCCCTACTGCCCTCCCTGCCCTGCTGCCCTCCCCACACACCCTGCTGCCCTCCCTGCCCTGCTGCCCTCCCCATGCTGCCCTGCTGCCCTCCCTGCCCTGCTGCCCTCCCCACACGCCCTGCTGCCCTCCCTGCCCTGCTGCCCTCCCCATGCTGCCCTGCTGCCCTCCCTGCCCTGCCCTGCTGCTGTCCCTGCCCTGCCCTACCGCCCTCCACACACCTCTGCTACTGCGGTCTCTGCCTCGGTCGAATCTCCTCACCATTTGCATTAGCTTCCTATGGCTGCCATAACAAATCACCACAAACTGGTGGCTTAAAACAAAGGCTCTACTAAGTCCAAAGTCAGGTGTCAGCAGACCAGTGCTCCCTCCAGCTCTCGGTGGGGGGGGGGACCCCTTCCTTGCCTCTTCCGATGTGGGTGGCTCCAGGTGTTCTGTGGCTTGGGGCTGCGTCTCCGCTCTGTGGCCTCCTCCTCCCCTCTGTGGCTCTCCTAGGGGTGTCTTGGGTGAGCACACTTGTTACTGGATTTGAGGCCCACCCACAGAATCGGGGATGACCTCTCTTCAAGATTCTCAACTTAAATCCATCTGCCAAGACTTTTTTCCAAAAGAAGCTCACAGCCACAGGTTGCGGGAGTTAGGACGTGGGCCTGCTTTTTTTGGGGCCGCCATTCAACCTACTCAAAGCACAGCTCAGGAGGACGTAAATTCTCTGTCTTTGGGTCTGTTTCATCTGTGACGTGTTGATTGTCACCGATGTCCAGCATTTATTTAGTTCTGCCTCATTGTAACGTTAGTTATTTTCGCCTACGCCCCCCTCCCAGGTTGTAAGCTCCTTGAGGGCAAGGATTTCTTGCCTTCTATCCTTTCTCTTGCAGTTGAACCTCTGCGTTAGTTCCCATGGGCTGCCATAACAAAGCACCACAGACTGGGGGGCTTCGAGCAACAGAGAATTATCCTCTCACAGTTCTGGAAGCCAGTGGTCCAAAATCAAGGTGTTGGCAGGGCTGTGCCTTGTCCGAAGCCTCTAGGGGAGGATCCTGCCGGGCTTCGGCCAGCTTCTGGAAGCCCCAGGCATTCCTGACTTGTGGGAGCCTAACTCCTCTGCCTGCCTTCATCTCAGCATGGCCGGCTCCCCCCGTGTGTCTGTATCTTGGTGTCCCTTCTCCTCTTACAAGGACATCAGTCCTGTTGATGAAGGGCCCACCCTACTCCAGGATGACTTCATCTTCTTTTGATGACAGCTACAAAGACCAAAGTTCCCAACAAGGCTGCATTCCCAGGTCCCAGGGATTGGAACTTCAGCTTATCTTTTTGGTGGACACAGTTTAACCCCGAACACCTCTGCATTCCCACTTTGTTCTGTCATGCTCTGTGCTCAGTGTAAGTAATATCCGGGCACTAAATAAACAGACAACTCATTTGTTTTGTTTTCAGGATCTGAAGCTCGTTGGAATTAGTCTACCTAAATATGCAGCAGAACTAGCTGAGAATAGAGGAAAGAATCGCTATAATAATGTTCTGCCCTGTAAGTTGTTTTTTTCCACACAATCTTCCCTTTCCTCTGTCATTGGCCGCCGCACCTCTAACAGTGGAGGGGAGTGGGATCAAGATGCTGACTAGACACGTCCACAGTCATTGCTGAGTCCCCTGCGGGGTGCTGAGCCCTGTATTTAGGCATATTGCATTGAATCCAGTCCTGAGGAGAACCTCATGAAGTAGGCAGTAGAATATTCATTTTGCAGATGAGGAAAATGAGCCACAGGGTAGCTAGGTGATTGGTCCAGAGCCACCCAGATGGCCATGGCAGGCCAGGCTTTGGATTTGGTCTATCATTTCTTTCAGGGAAAGGGCCAGAGTCTGTGCTCTTATCCCCTCTATCTTAAAGCCCCTTATTTTAGCTAATATTGTTCCGGAAAGGAAGGGAGTAGGAGGAGGACAGGCAGGGAGGAACACTTTCTGCTTGTCCAGATACATCTCTGGCGGGCTGATGAGTGCATTCCACAGCTAAATATGACTTGTATTTGACTTCACATATTGAGAAGTAACAATGTCTGCCTAATGGACGGGGATAACAACAAACTGGGTTTAAAATGAGAATTATTTATCACATCATCCATTGAGATGACATGTAAACCCTCCTCCACAGAAAGTTCTTTGTGGTCTCTCTTTTGGGTGGGAATTAGGGCACGAAGAAGTTATCAATAGATTGCAGCTGTGTTCTGATTTTGCTGTAATTTATAGGCTCTGCTGATAATTTTTCCACGAGGACATTTAGAGACATTGTCTTTTTTCTTTGAAGCTGTGTTTTTCTTTTCCGGTCTAAAACATTAACTTCTGTTTAGATTCAGGATTTTTTAGCTTCTGCCTTCTTTCTCTTCATGCCCCCTACCATCCCTCCTTGTATTGACAGCAGACATTGACCCTTGTTCCAGGAAAAATGCTTTCAAAATCAGGCTGGTGGGATCTGCCTCAGCACTGCCCATCCACGGTTAACTCAGGATCATTGGCCTGTTCTTGTGAATGTTGCAGAGATTTTCAGATCCAGGGTTTGGGAAAGTTTTGGGCTGAAACTCATGTTGGTCACTGAGTTTAGAACTGTTGTATTATTTTGTCCAGGGGAGGATGAGATGGTATGTAGTCAAAGACAGGGAAACGCAGGTGGTGCTGCTGATTTCTCCACCTGACATTTGAAATTCTAACCTTATTATTTCATTTCTTGAGTTGGGCAGGCTTGTGTGTGCATTTTTTTTTTTTTGTAGTGTTTATACGCAACTGATAAATTGTGTGTGCATTTTTAAGATGAAAGCACAAGGACTTTGTGTTTTAGATCTTCCCACTCATAGTAGTCTTACATATTCAGTTCATTCTTGAATTCAGTACTGTCTTTTTGTAATGACATTTTTATGAGAATAGAGAAAGTATACAAACCTTTCCCTCGTGGAAAGGGCACTAGATTTGAATTCCGAGTGCCCTTGACCAGACATCAGTGCTTCATCTCGCTGACCCTCAGTTTCCTCATTTGTAAAATGGACACAAAAGCTGGTAGGGTGGTTTTGAGGAATAAATAAAATTGCTCAGTGCATCCTGTGGCTCATGACACACACCCAAGGATGCTAACAGCAGTAGGCTGGTGTTGTCCAAGAAGGAGGTCTGGCATGATGAGGAGCTTGGCCCCTGGCTCCAGGCTGCCCGGGTTTGAATCCTGGCTCTGCTGCTGAGTAGCTCTGCTGGGTAATTGCCTGACTCCTCTGTGCCAGTCACTTGGGCTGACTCTAAGGGTCAAGGAAGGTCATCTCTGTAAAATGCTACGTGTCACACCTTCAGGATGTGACAGGAGCCCCTGTGTTGCCATTTTATACTTTTCTCTCTTGTATGTAACTCTCCTCACACAGTTGCTTCTAATGAGGACCTTTTTTCTCTCAATGCCATAGATGATATTTCCCGTGTCAAGCTTTCCATCCAGACCCACTCAGCTGACGACTACGTCAATGCCAACTACATGCCCGTAAGTGGGAGAGATGAGCTCAGAGCACCGCTTGTTCGAATGAAATCTTCAGGGCTCCTCCTTGTGTCTTTGACACTGAATTTGGGTTGCTTTCCATTTTCTAGGGCTACCATTCCAAGAAAGATTTTATTGCCACACAAGGGCCTTTGCCCAACACTTTGAAAGATTTCTGGCGTATGGTTTGGGAGAAAAATGTATATGCCATTGTTATGTTGACCAAATGTGTCGAACAGGGAAGGGTAAGTATCTTTTATTTAAATTATGAAATAAAATTAATGCATTCATTTTGACTGTGGTGAAAGGGTATCTTAAGCATTTATCTTTTTATTTTTATTTATTTTTATTTATTTTTAAAGATTTTATTTATTTATTTGCGAGAGAGAGAATGAGAGACAGAGAGCACGAGAGGGAGGAGGGTCAGAGGGAGAAGCAGATTCCCCGCTGAGCAGGGAGCCTGATGCGGGACTCGATCCCGGGACTCCAGGATCATGACCTGAGCAGAAGGCAGTTGCCTAACCGACTGAGCCACCCAGGCGCCCAGCATTTATCTTTTTAAAGAAAACACTCCCCCAAAACACCAGCACCTCTATTCTTAAAAACTTGTTTTCTGTCTTTTTCTCCTCTAAGAGAAAAGTTTAAACATATCTTTTTTTTTTTTTTTTTTTTTAAGTATTTTATCGTTACCTTCCTTTGTGGATAAACATCAATGTTCTCTATTCACGAGGTCACTGCTGCTAGAGTTACAAGTCGCGGGAGTGGGGTTGGCTCCTCGCAAAGCTCCTGGGGCTCCGGTTGTCTCAGTGCTGGGAATGGGGGCCCTTTGTGTCTCTAATCAGCCAGCATCTTCATCCGGGAGATGAGCGATTCGACTAGCTTGGTGATCAAACCTAATTTTTAGCACTGGAACCCTTCCTCTACCCCAGATCTCAGACTCTTCCCCAGATAAGTCTCCGCTCTCCCCTTTTAATATTCTTCATTTCACTTTAATTTAGCAGCTGTCTGTCCTGCCCCAAGGATGTGTAAGGTGCTGTGCTAGGCGCTGGGGCTGGGAGAGGGAAAGATAACAATGAGCAGTAACAGGTGGTTCCCGTCTTCACATGGCTTGTGATACAGAAGTTTGTGTTCTGCTTCACTTCCTTGCATCCAGTGAACAGGCTGTCTCGCAAACAAAAGAACTTTGTTTATGAATGCAAATAAACTTTATGGTGCCGTTGAGCCCAGGGCCTTGCCCATGGAACATTCTCATAGATATCCGTTAGACAGATGAAAATCATGTAGTTAAATTAATGGGGAACATGAAGAAGATGAATTTAGATGGGTTGTTGTTTATCTTAAGGCAGGAGAGAAGTCGATTTACTGGCTCTGGGTGCAAAGGGAAGGGAGCCAGTGAATTTACTCCATTTATATTATTTCTTTCCTATGACAACGCTCCTCTATAATTATTGGATAGATGGGGAAACGGAGCCTCAGAGAGTTTAAGAACTTGCCCACAAGGTAGCAACAGACACCCAGCTGGGAAGAGGCTGAGCTGAGAGCATCAGCTCCATGTCATCGTGTCTCCAAGTCCTGTGTTCTTTCTGGAAGCAGTGGTCCAGAAACTGGGATCTTTTTTAACAAATACGCGTCCCCAGCTAGACTCACAAGCTCTGGAGGTGGGGTCCGGGCATCTGTTTTTAAAGCAAAACGGACCTCCCAGGGGTGAGTCCGATAATCAGGTTTGGAAGCCACCCGCAGTGAGCACACTTTGGAAAAGGGGGGAGGAGGGGGGAAAACGTGTGTGTGTGTGTGTGTGTGTGTGTGTATTAAGTCGTTTGCCAAATTAGGGATTCAGATATTCTTGGAGAGCAGATGTTTCCTGATTTTTATTTCTGTTTACATCTGCCCACCGATTTATAGAAATCAAAGACCCGGAGTGATTTAATTTGATTCTCTTTATTGGTGTCTGTATTTGTATTGTAATTAGTGTGGGTCTAAAAGTATCGGGGAAAGTCCTCATTTCTTCTAGCTGCATGGGGTTATGGGTCAGTCTGAGTTTAGTTCGGTGGACAGTTGTGGGCTGGCTGCTGTCGGGGCCAAAGGGAGCTGGCTGGGACTGTGTCCTCAGAGAAGGGACAGTGGCTCTTCTGCTCTAAATCCATTTTCATGCAGAAATGGGGGCTCAGGGTGGGCCAGATCTTCTGAGTTCTCAAGAGAAGCCAGAAATCTGGATTTTTATGAGAAACCTCCCAATCTTAAAAGAGTTGGCAATAATTCTAAATTAAAAAAACAATCTTTGGAGTCAAACAGAACCCAACTAAAGGGCCAACCCAGCCTCTGACACCAGTTTTCAATATCCGGTTTCCCTTGGGAGGCTTTAGTGATGGCAGACGGTGTGACCTGACTTTTTATATAAAAATGCAATTTTATTCTAGACCAAATGTGAGGAGTACTGGCCCTCCAAGCAGGCTCAGGACTATGGGGACATAACGGTGGCAATGACATCAGAAGTTGTTCTTCCAGAGTGGACCATCAGAGACTTCACGGTGAAAAATGTAAGTAAGAGGCCAGATGGATAGGTCTCAGATAAGAGGACCATATATTAGTTTGGGGGTGATATTTTTAGGTTGATATTAACCAGTATTTTTTTTTATGCATCAAAAAATACTTTTGCTCTCTTTTTACAAAATGAAACTATCTACATACACTCTAAAGCAACCCTTACCTTTACTTTTTTCTTTTTTTTTAAATACGTGTTTTTTTCATTTATTTTAAAGATTTTTATTTCTTTATTTTATAGAGAGAGTGAGAGAGCACAAGCAGGGGGTGCAGTAGAAGGAGAGGGAGAAGCAGGCTCCCCACTGAGCAGGGAGCCCGATGCGGGGCTCGATCTCAGGACCCCGGGATCATGACCCAAGCTGAAGACAGACGCTTAACCATCTGAGCCACCCACGCGCCCCTTAGCTTTACTTTCTTAAGAGGAAGTTCATGTTATTTATTTTTTTTCCTCATTGAAGTGTAGTTGACATATAATATCATGTTAGTTTCAGGCGTACAACATAGAGACCCAACAATTATATACTTTACGCGGTGCTCACTGTGGTAAGTGTAGTCACCATCTGTCACCCTACGATGTCATAACTACATTATTGACTCTATTCCCTATGCTGTACCCTTCATCCCCGGGACTTATATATTTTGTAAGTGGGAGTTTGTACATCTTAGTCCCCTTCACCTCTTTCGCCCATCCCCTGACCCACTTCCCCTCTGGCAACCACCAGCTTGTGCTCTGTTTTTATCAGTCTGGTGTTTTGTTTTGTTTTGTTTTGTTTTGTTTTTGTTTTTGTTAATCGCACGTTATTCCTGAATGAGATGAATCTTGGGAGCATGGCTCAGCAGCAGCAACCGTTAACTTCCACTTTCAGGTGACTTGTTTATAGAGTTTTTGTTATAAACGGAGGCCCTTTTGGATTATTTGGTTGCAAATCTGACATCAGGAGTGGCAATTTGCAGTTGGGAGCAGTTTATGAGAGTAGTTACATTAATAGGATTTCTGGGCATATATGCATGGCCTCACCCCCCAAAAGTTCTGAAAAAAAAAAAAATCCAATTACCTGATGTAGGCACTGCAGGAAGACAGATTATGTGTCCTTTTTCTTAAGGGTGTTTAGAAATAGAGGCAATGAAGCTACATTGATATCTTTTGGTGGGCATGTAAATTGGTATAACCCTTTACTGTTTATATCAAAAATATAAAAATGACCATTCTCGTTTGATCTGGTGGTTCCACGTTTGAGAGTCTGTCCTAAAGAAATAATCTGAAATATAGGACAAGACTTATTATTCACAAAGAGGAATCTCAGCATTATTTATAATGGAGGGAAGATTTGGAGCCCGTTCAAATATCTAGCTTTCGGAGAATAGATAACTAAACTATAGGTTATCTAGTCAGTGCATCATTATTTAGCTATTAGAAGTGATGGCTGCGTAGAATGCGTAATTACCAAGGGGAGACGTGAGATTGCAATTAAGTGAAACATACCAGGAGACAAAATTTTATGCATATTGCGAATAATGCACCAAAGAAAAGCCTGGGAGTAGATTCAGTGGAGTTGACTTTTATGGGGGGTTGGTGGGTTAGGTTCTCATTTACAAGAATGATCCTTGAGGAGTCCATAAGTTATGGATACAGGATAGTATATTAAGTGTTAATTCTTTACTGATTGCTGTGTCTCAGAGGTCCTGGCTTTAATTAATATTTCAATTCCTCCCCTGGAGGTACTGTGAAAGCTGTTATCACACACTGATGCAGTTCACAGTGCTTGAGAAACCCTCATAATATGCTTATTTCTATAGATTTCACCCATTTTAAACAGACCGGATTATCCTCAGTTGCTTTCAGTGCTTGGGGAGGGGAATCCCCTTGCGGGAGGGGGATCGTGGGTGGATTTGTCCACATCATTTAAACAAAATTACCACGATGTTATCATTTTTGTTAACTAAACTCCAGACTTTGTTTGGATTTCACATTTTCCACTAAAGCCCTTTCCTGTTCCAGGATCGAATGATTCCAGGATACCACATGGCATTTAGTAAAATACTACTTTTTTTCCCCCCTAAGACTCCTTTTTAATTACACAAGATGCACGAATATATTTTCCTTTTTAAAAGTGGGAACACAGGGGCGCCTGGGTGGCTCAGTCGTTAAGCGTCTTCCTTTGGCTCAGGTCATGATCCCAGGGTCCTGGGATCGAGCCCTGCATCGGGCTCCCTGTTCCGCAGGAAGCCTGCTTCTCCCTCTCCCATTCCCCCTGCTCGTGTTCCCTCTCTCACTGTGTCTCTC
>NW_028038601.1:0-495 GCF_054177405.1 Leptonychotes weddellii | reverse complement strand
GAGAGGGAGAAAGGGAGGAAGGGAGCAGGCGAGAGAGACAGAGACAGGGAGAGGGAGAAAGGGAGGAAGGGAGCAGGCGAGAGAGACAGAGACAGAGAGAGGGAGAAAGGGAGGAAGGGAGCAGGCGAGAGAGACAGAGACAAACAGTTTGCAAACACTGTAAATGGTAGGTTCGAGGCAGACACAATGAATTATGGGCCCAGAGAGAGCAAAACAGGGATGAAGAAAAGAGCATGGGAGAGAATCCCCAATCAACTCAACTTAGAAATCTAGCGGGTGTGGTTCAGGGTGAAGAATAAAGAGGAGATGGTGGGAGCTCCTCAGTTTCTGCCTTCCTAAAAATATTACTTTATACAAATATTTCACCTATCAGAAGTCTCATACTTGAGTGTGCAGGAGAATCACTGGGATCCTTGTTAAAAATACAGATTGTTGGGCCTTATCCCCAGATTGGCGAAGTGGAGGAGGGCCAGAAATGCATTTTTTTTTTTTTTT
>NW_028038600.1:0-495 GCF_054177405.1 Leptonychotes weddellii | reverse complement strand
TTTAAAAAAAAAAAAAAAAAGATAGGACACGGGGTCCACAGATACTCCCTAACTGTTATCCCCAGCTGAGCTGGGTCAGGTTTGCAGGGCTGGGAGGTGCCGCTCTTGGGAGCAGGGAGGCCTTCTGTGCCTCTGTTGGGAATGGGGGTAAATCGGAGACCAGGTGACACAGCAGCACTGAGGTCCCGGCTCCTGCTGTGCCAGAGTTCCTATGGGGACAGGCCTGGGACCTACCCGTGCCTCCCTCCCTTTTCATGCCTGCAGATGCGCTGCCTGACTACCCCAACACTGCTTCAGGCCCTGGCCCAGGCTGCACATGCAGGTAGGACCGAGGGAGCCTTTCCTGGGGTGCAGGGGGGAGCCCAGTCTCCCGACACGGGGCTGCAGCTGCACAGTGTAATCCCTCCCCTTCCAGGGCGTCCCACTGGCCGGAGCCTCCACAGCAGCACAGTGGCAGCGACCTACAGTGAGTCCTGGGGCACCTTGACCCTCAGG
>NW_028038599.1:0-495 GCF_054177405.1 Leptonychotes weddellii | reverse complement strand
TCAGATTCTTGGGTCATGTTGCCTTTCCCTCAGAACGTTGTCTGCACTCCTCTGTTGTTCTTAAGCACTAATTATGGCTCTGGGAAAGCCCGAGGCCAGTCTGGTATTTTTCTCCTTGTAAGCAATTTGTTTCTTGTGCCCAGATGCCTGGACAAACTATCCTTGAAGGTGTGTACATCTTTTTGTTTTCTTTCTTTTTTTAAGTAGGCTCTAAGCCCAACGTGGGGCTTGAACTCACGACCCTGAGATCAAGAGTAGCGTGCTCTGCCGACTGAGCCAGCCAGGTGCTCTGCACTCAGCATCCTAACTAGGCTATGTCTTGGTGTTGAGAATTCTATATCAAAGTTTTCTGGGATACAGTGTGCTCTTCCCATCCATAGATTACCTTCTTTCTGTTTCAGGGGACTCTCTTGCACTATGTGGAATTCATCTTCTGTTCCCTTTTTGGGTTTTGCTACCTCAGGAACACTTGCTCTCTCATCCTGGAGCATCTTT
>NW_028038598.1:0-495 GCF_054177405.1 Leptonychotes weddellii | reverse complement strand
GGTTTGATCCCTATCCAGCTGAATTCCTGAGAGGAGACGAAATCCAGGTCTCCTACTCCTCCGCCATCTTGCTCTGCCCCTCTCATAGATTTTAAGTTTATTAAATAATTCATTATCCAGGAAATAGCATCACCCTCAGACCCACCAAGCCGAGCCCCTTCCCTAGGACAGTTCCCTCAGAGGACTCTAGGCTTTGGATTCCCTTCACTGAAATTTTCTAAGTCTCCCTCCAGTATCTTGAACTATCTGGAGTTGGCCATTCTGGCAAAGGGCCCTAAGATTGAACCTGGTCCTACATGGATCCTGGTCACCAGAAACACCTACATCAAAACCTTTGTCTCACTCCAATGACAGGGACTGGCTAAGACCTGGAACTTGGCCAGGACCAGACCCTATTTGGGTCTCTGCTAGAAATGCCTTCTACAGATTTTAAAAGTCCCCTTCCAGTGGCTGGGACTGCCTGGAGCCAGTAGTTCCTGAAAGCAGAGTACCTTA
>NW_028038597.1:0-495 GCF_054177405.1 Leptonychotes weddellii | reverse complement strand
CTTCGATCTCCTGTTGAGTTTGTAGGTGTTCAGAATGGTTTGATCCCTATCCAGCTGAATTCCTGAGAGGAGACCAAATCCAGGTCTCCTACTCCTCCGCCATCTTGCTCCGCCCCTATGAGATAATTTAATAAAATGATTTTTTGAAGGGGTACGACACCTCAAGCTAACACCTGGGAAGCTGTAGAATTCTAGAGCAATGTCTTTTCTAATTGTTGGACTGAAGATGGCTGAAGCAAGGTTTTACAAATGTCGCATCTTCTCTATTACCTTTCCCTTCCCTTGTGATAATTCCAGTCTTCTCTTCTCCTGTTTTCCTTCTTAACTTCCTGCCTTTCTTTTTCTCATTCCTGCCTTGAATCTGTGTTATAGAATTGAGTTTACTGAGCTGTATAATTTATCTCAATAAGCACTGTTTATATACTATTTTGATTAGGGGTAGGGCAGAGTTTCTCAAATCTGACCTTACATTTGAATTTTCTGGGGAGCTTAGAA
>NW_028038596.1:0-495 GCF_054177405.1 Leptonychotes weddellii | reverse complement strand
GGAAATTTCTTTGCCATGACCCTGGTACTCCAAAATCCTGGGAACCTTTCCCCTCTTGCCTATTCTTCTACTACTCCTATCCCTGGAAATCTAGGGTTTCTTCTTAGTTTGCTTGCTCTGGATTCTTTTTTTTTTAATATACAGTTTGTTTTGTTTTGTTTCAAGTTTTGATTTAAATTCTCATTAACATATAGTATAATATTGATTTCAGGAGTAGAATTTAATGATTCATCAGTTGCATATAACACCCAGTGCTCATGACATCACGTGCCCTCCTTAATGCCCATCATCCATTTACCCCATTCCTCCCATACCTCCCTTCCAGGAACCCTCAGTATGTTCTTTATAGTTAAGAGTCTCTTATGGTTTGCCTCACTCTTTTTCCCCCCCATGTTCATCTATTCTGTTTCTAAATTCCACATAGGAGTGATAGCATATGGTATTTTTCTTTCTCTGACTGACTTGTTTCACTTAGCGTAATACTGTCTAGGTCCA
>NW_028038595.1:0-495 GCF_054177405.1 Leptonychotes weddellii | reverse complement strand
AAGTTCTCTTTTTGCCCATACCTAGGGAATGAAGGTGGTTGAAAATGAAGCTATGATGATGAAGCAATATCTCTCTCTCTCCTGGTAATACCCATGGAGGTCACACATCAAGCATGATGTAGTAGAAAAGCTGGGATCTATTTCTGGGTCTGTCACTTACCAACTGTGTGATAATGAGCAAATTAACCCCTTGAGCCTTTTATGCTTCACTTATAAACTAGGAATAATGGTTATTTCTTGGGATTGTTAGAATTATCCTAGACTATGAAGGCACTCAGAAAAGGACTTGGCACATCATATAAGCTCCATATACGCTCCTTTCCTTTCCAGTAGGAAATCAAGAACAGGCTTCCAGTAATGTCTGGACGCCCCGGTCTTGCCCCTCCACAGATCGTATTTCCCCTACCACTCAGAGTTTTGGGCAGGGTGGGAAGAGGTGGTTTAAATAAACTTTTTATTTGGGGATACATTCAGATTTACAGAAAAGTTACAAAA
>NW_028038594.1:0-495 GCF_054177405.1 Leptonychotes weddellii | reverse complement strand
CTCTTCATCTTAGTGTGCTAATTTTGCATTAGTTGTTTATTTTATGCATTAATTTAATTATTCGAAGACCTATGAGTTTTTAGTGTACTCCTTTTGCACTATAGGTGTCTTGCGTTTCATGGTGACTCCAGTAGTTTATATTCCAATGAATTCCATAATGTAATAAAAATAAGTAAAATTAATTAAATAGTCTTACAACTATTCATGAGAAACTCTAAGTCTCCCTGAAGTGAAAAGGCAAGAAACTCTAAGTTCAAGCAAAATGTCTACCTGTAGAATGCGGAGAAGAAAAGATTCCTTGAAATTCTGTTTCCGATCTAAATGGTGAAGAGGGATACAATGAGGATGGGAGGAAAAAAGGAATCCAGATGGAGAAGCTGGAATTACAGATCCTGAGGTGGATAGGACAATGTCTTCTTAGAGGTGATGTAGTTGTAAGGGAGCAAAACTTTCCTTTCTTCCCTTCCTGGTTCTTTGGCTGATCTAATAATTAAA
>NW_028038593.1:0-495 GCF_054177405.1 Leptonychotes weddellii | reverse complement strand
GCCACCCAGGCGCCCTCAAATCACCATTTGATAGCAATTCTACTCCTAGGTAAATACCCAAGAGATAGGAAAACATATGCCTGCACAAAAACTTATACATGAATGTTCACTGCAGTGTTATCCACGATAGCAAAAAAGTGTTAACAACCTAAACCTTCATCAACTGATGAATGGATAAATACAATGTGATATATCCATATGATGGCATACCATTCAGCCTTAAAAAGGAAGGAAATACCGACACATACTAATAACATGCAAGAACCTTGAAAACATTATGCTAAGTCCAAGAAGCCAGTCACAAAAGACCATGTATTATATGGTTCAATTTATATGAATGTCTTGAACAGGCAAATCTATGGAGATGGAAAGATTCGTTGTTGCTTAGGTCTGGGGGATGTGGTTGTTTGAGGAGGATAAGGAAATGGGGAGTGACTGCTAAAGGGCATAACGTTTCTTTTTTTTTTTTTAAAGATTTTTTATTTATTTATTTGA
>NW_028038592.1:0-495 GCF_054177405.1 Leptonychotes weddellii | reverse complement strand
AAATATTAAATATTAAAACACAATATAATTTCAATGGTATCAAGACATAATATTTAAGGATTTTTTACATGTAAGACCTTATACTGAAGACTATATATTATTTCATAGGAAAATTAAGGAAGACTTAGACATATCATGTTCATGGATTAGAAAACCGAGATGTCAGTCCTCCCTAAATTCATCCACACACACACACACAAACACAGAGGGTTTTTTTTGTTTTTTGGTTTTTTTTGTAGAAATCAATGAACTATTTCTAAAATTATACACAAATGCAATAAAACTGATTTTAAGATTATGAAGCAACAATAATCAAGACAAAGCAAGAACTGACAGATGGATTGATGAACTACAACAGAGAGACCCAAGATAAAGCCATACATATATGTGTTGTCCAAGACTGAGAGATATTTTATTTTTTTTTTATTTTTTTTATTCTTATGTTAATCCCCATACATTACATCATTAGTTCTAGATGAAGTGTTCCATGATTCA
>NW_028038591.1:0-9821 GCF_054177405.1 Leptonychotes weddellii | reverse complement strand
ATCTAGAACTAATGATGTAATGTATGGGGATTAACATAAGAATAAAAAAAAAATAAAAAAAAAAAAAAACATTGGCAACTCATGGGATATACAACATCAGAGAGATGGTGGGCTGGATTTGACTGGTGGATGGTAGTTCCCTGGGCCCTAGTATAAAGAATCCATTTATTGCCCAAGCCAGTTATTTCATGGGTGTTCACACAATGGTAATCTTCTCATTCAATTATTCTTTCTACCTATATTAACTGATATTCTTCTGTAAAGAACTGCTTCTTGTCAATGAGGAAAGCAAAGCACTTTTTCTTCAAAAGGCAGGGTAAGTGTTTAATTCTCTCCTTTTAATTACAGATATTTAGAGAAAGAAATTCGTGTAACTGTCATAACCCATGGTGGGAAATGATTTTCTTTCTCTTTCTTTGTCTGTAAAACTATGGAGCCATGAATTTTTATTTATTCAACCATTAATAAAATATTTATTTATTTACAATCAATCTTATTTCCTTTTTTTTTTTTCCAGTGCTCAAATTGTCCCAAATTTGGTTATTAGGAAACCCCTTTGGGTCTGTATGTTTTTGGTACCACTCCATTAATCTTTGACAGCTTCCTTACTTTTGGCACATGATACATCAAGGTCACCTTATCCTTCTTCTGCCTAGATCTGGAATCAGCCATTTCTCCAAAAGCCCTGATTCCTTTAGTGAGGATCACTATTAGCCTTAATTATACTATACTGTACTATACTATACTATACTGTCCATTTCCTAGCTTTCAACTTAATACTAAGAAACCAGGGTCTGGATCCAAATGTGCTCATCGCTGCTATCATAGTTTCGATACCTTTCAGTAGACAGAGCTAGGAAATACTTTTTATTTTTAATTATGAATTTACACCAATATTATCAGTTCAAAATTAACACAAAAAGGTTTTCTTCTTTTTTTAAGATTTTATTTGTTTATTTCAGGGAGAGAGAGAGAGAGATAGCAAGAGGGAGAACGAGCGGGGAGGAGAGGGATAAGAAGGCTCCCTGCTCGGAGGGAGCCCGGTGCGGGGCTCGATCCCAGGACCCCAGGATCATGACTTGAGCCGAAGGCAGACGCTTAACGACTGAGCCACCCAGGTGCCCCCCGAAAGGTTTTCTTCTTAACTTCTTCTCACCTTGAAAATCTTGATTCCTTGCATCAACAAATTTACCTATTTTATCTTACAATATACATGAGTTTCAAAATTACCATGCCAACATTACTACAGATAATAAAACTGAATGCAATTTAAGATTTCTCTGCTGTTCTCCTTGACCTGAGAATATATCCTACAGTCGCATATATGCCACATTTCTAGAGAATCAGACATGCAACAGGTCTTAAGAGTAAAAACACGGTAGTCATAACATGGGACACACAAAGGAACAAGGGAATACAACAGTAATTTCACAGAAGGTCCATGTGTGTAGGACTGTAACCAAAGGCATCTTGCATTGTCTTGGCGTTTCAATGGAGGCTCCCTAGCTGAGAATAATAGTTGACAAGTACCCATATATTCTAGAGATGCTGGACTGTCTATGTCGGACATTGCTGAAGGTGCCCTCAGACACACTGGCCATCTGAGAGAGCAGCTGGGGTAGAGGGATGTTGGGAAGAGAATGGATGGAGGTGGAAAGGAAGAGTTGCTTCATGGAGAGTTGTTAGGGCGGTGGTGTCAGCCCTCACCCCCATGGAGGAGGAGAGGTGGTGCTTTCCCCCACAATTCCAGACAAGCGAGGGCACTCTAGCCTCAAGACCAAAGCAGGAAGCCATGCCAGAGGGAGTGGTAGGACCCTGAGGAATGTGAGGAAGGTTTGACAGAGCAGCTGAGAAGGAATTATTCCCTCTGCTTCTACCCAATCCCCAACAGCTGGACACCGGAGTGAGCAATGTGAGACCTGAGACTTTCCTGGCTGGGATCACTTCCCAGCCCCTCCAGTCACTCCGGTGGGATAAGCCTGGGCAGTGAGGCCGGTCATCAACATTTCACCCCATTCCCCATCTCTCCTTCTGCCCTTCCTCCTTGTGCAGCTTCTCTCCGATTCTTAAAACTGGGTGTCTAGCGAAGCAAGGAGGATGCTGAGATCCACCATGACACGAGCTATGCTCTCTCTGTGCTCCCTTCAGTTATGGATTTGGTGGCTATTTCTAGGGCATTCCTCGCAAATGTTAATGCATTCCCTCTGGCTACATAGCCCAAGTGAGCAGCGTATGGCTCCAAACAGCTGACTGACTGAGACCTCAAAGCAATGGAGGCTTCATCCACAGAGCCAAACACTGGCTGTCGGGAGCCCAGAGGGGTTACTGGCCTCGTACAGATTGGTATTTGGTCCCCTCCTTCTCGCACCCAGGCCTTCGAATGTGTTGCTTCTCTTGCTTATAACCTCCCACCTCTTCCACCACACCCCTCTTCTCCCTCTCCGGTTCCCCAGGATACCTTCCCCGCCAGCCCGGCTCACACTCTGAGCTCACATCTGTGAGCCTGCTGCACTTCTGGACAGTCTGCCCGGATCACACACCACTCTGAGGTGTTTTCTCTAATCATCTTCGGTTGGTTTTGTGGGTAGGTCCCACCTCCCTAGCTGGGTTTGCAGTGCCTGCTCTCTTTTTCTAACTCTGCCCGTTCCAGGATTGATGTCTTACATTAGAAGCTCCAGATCGATATTTTTCAACATTTAAAAAAGAAGGAACATTTGTGTATGTTTGGAAAACAATATAATAAAAAGTAAATAAATGTGAGGTCCTCAGAAAATTAACACTGGCTCAGACTCCCCCACCCTCGCCTTCCCCCACACCTCATGAGTCACTCATGGCCATGGGGCAAGATTACTAAGTCTCACTAAATAATGCAGCTGATAAACCACTTCCAAATACAATCTGTTGTGCTTCCATGTGACGTATGTGTTCCTAAAAATCACCAGACTAAGCAAAATCACTCAATAAACAACACAGGGCTAGCAGGAGTAAATGTGGTTGCGGAACAATTTTAAAATGTCATCAGTGACATGTTCCAAGAAAGAAGATAGAACCCTAATAAAAACAGGAGTGGTTTGAACATGTGAAGTGGTTCATAAATACAAAAATATGACAGCGAATAGGGCACTTTCCCTTGAAAATGACCTGAAGTGTGCTTGTGGAGGGGGCTGGGAAGGCTTGTGGCGGGTGTGCGATCCTGAATGGCGGAAAGAGCGTTATCTGAAATTGAACAGAAAGTGGGAGCACCCATGTTCATGCGTGGGGTTTATTGTCCTCGGTTTCCCTTGGCACCAAATATCAAAGGTAAGCAATCTTCTGTAACCTTAAATCCTGAGACACGTTTTTCTGCCTTTGAGATACAGGTCCCTTGTGGCATGTGTTTCTGATAAATACCAGTTTCATCAAAATTGAAAATCTAATCCAACATTATAGACTGCTTTTACAATTCCATATCTAATTTTTCTCACCTGCAATCAGTGCTTTGGCAATTGTAGCGATGCTTGGAACCACGAAACCAGCCATTACTAGCCCTAGATGGAGTCACTTCTGCAGGACTCGGCAGTTTCCGTTAAGATCTTCCTATATAAGTAAGGCTTTCTCCGTTGCACGGACTCTTCTTCGGGGTTTGGAGCCAGCAGGCTTAGACGTGTTTGGGATGTTGGACGAATATTTGTTCGTTTTAATATAGAAAAGGTCACATGTGCAAAAACATAGCAAAGCACAACCTTTTGAGATAACGCACGTGGTGAACCGAGGCAGCTGGTAGCTGAGGTGTGCGTGTGTGCATGTGCGTTTTGTGTATTCCTACCCAGCTCAGTTCAGTTGCGTGCAGTTCAATGTTCACTGGCAAACATAGAATGCATGTAATGTTCCAATTGTTCCCTAATCTATCAATTGCTTTGGAACAAATTCACAAGTGCTATAGCAGAACCGACTGTAAGTGAAAATGACTGTTTCAACAGAGCTATCCTTTCTACTGAACCCCTTTGTGTGTCTCTGCACTAGAGTACTTATTGATTTTGATCTACTTTATTTCGTAAACACTTGTAATACTCCTGAATATGGGTTTCATTAACTAGAAAAAAATAGACATTAAAAATCTTTTTAAAAAATAGGGGCACCTGGCTGGCTCACTTCGTAGAGCATGTGATTCTCTTTTTGTTTTTTGGGGCTTGGCGGGGTGGTTTTGTTTGTTTGTTCTGAGAGAGAGAGAGCGTGCAAGTGGGCAGGGGGAGGAGCAGAGAGAGAGGGAGAGGGAGACTCTTAAGCAGGCTCCACACCCAGTGTGGAGCCCAGCAAGGAGGGTGCTCCATCTCACGACCCTGAGATCCTGATCTGAGCCAAAATCAAGAGTTGGATGCTTAGCCTACTGAGCCACCCAGGTGCCCCTATAGAGCATTCTTGATCTCGGGGTCATGAGTTCAAGCCCCATGTTAGGCAGAGAGCTTACTTAAAAAAAACCCCACAACTGTAAAAAATAGAAAAGAGCACAAGAAGAGGAGGAGGAGGAAAAGGAGGAGAAACACCAAAGGAGGGGCTGCATCTCCTTCTGGAAGCTGGTACACGTTTGAGGGATATGTGTGTGTGTCCTTATATACCTTTCTTAACATACCTAGACATAATTCCAGAGAGTCCATAGCAGCTTGAAAAATGTTCTTCATATCAATAGGGCCCACATAAAAGGTATCAAAGACTGCATTAATGGTGTCTGGATTACATTCTTTTATATCAGGCTAAGAATTCTTCTAAAGTCATCTTTGATTTCAGCCCTCAAGTTACCAACTCAATAACGTGGGGAGTTGAGACAGAATCTAAGTGGCACCAGATAAAAACCACCCACCCAGGACAGAATCCAGCCCTTAGGAAACGCTGGCTCCTTCATGTGGAGTGCACACGTAGGAACTCGTGGCCCAGAGCCACGTGACCCACCCACACACCCGCCTTCCAGGCTGACAGGCACACAGATGTGACCACGCTCAGTGACTCTCTGCTGGGGCAGCTTTCTAGCTCAGAGAACAACACCAGCTGCCATCAGTGTGGAAGGTGCCAGGCTGCGCACCTCCGGATGCACATTTCCATCAGAGGCCTTCCCTCTGCTGTCTCAGTTTCCATAACCAGCCCCTCTGTAAACTGCCTCCGTGTTGTAATTCTAATTGACCAGTTCAACACTCTGCGCACTGAAGATGGAGGGAGGGAAAATGCAGCTCAGAGGAGAGCCTGGCTGGCTCAGTCGGTGGAACGTGCGACTCTTGATCTCGAGGTTGTGGGTTCGGGCCCCGCACTGGGTGTCGAGATTTCTTAAAAATAAAATCTTCAAAAAAAATGGAGCTCAGGTGACTTTGTCTTCAGAAACCCCATGGTGGTCACAACAGCAAGGGACAGGGAGAGGGGCAGGGCATGGAGGAGAAAGGGTAGCCCTGGTGTAATGAGAGAATCACAGACAGTGTGTGAGGTAGAGCAGAAATCTACTGAGTGCCTCCTGCAGGCCAGGCAGAATGTCAAGCCCTGGGAATCCAATGGGGAGCCCCCTGGACCCAATCCCCCTCACAAGACCCAGCAGCTGGGCTAGCCAGGCCCTGGGAAAACGCAGGTGAGGAGGGTGGGGTGGGGGTGATTCCTGTACCTCAGGTCAAAGGGGGCTAAGTGAGAATCGAGTGCGAATCCCACCCAACCTAGGCCACCTGCACAGCAAGACTTACCGAGAGCGCCTGCGTGGGGGGAATGAGGCTGGGCCTTCCCTCACCATCTGTGCCACTCCGCCCCTCGAGTCCCAGAATTCACAGATTGCCTGCCTCTTGCCAGGTCACAGGGGAACATCTTGTTGGTCACCACAAAACTTCTGGTTGGTGAGAAAGCCGAGAGCACCAGGATGGGCTGGGAAGAACCGGGGAGAGCCTGGCGGGTGGAAAGTCTCGGGGTGGGGGCAGATGGGAGCCGCTCACCAGCGAAGGATGGCTAACAGTTCAATGTGGCCCAGCCACACGTTTCAATATTGTGCAGTGGTTTAAAAAAAGATACTCTGAGAGTTTCCATAGCAGGAAAAATTTTATGATATAATATTAAATCTTAGGTCAAGAAATAAAATTGTATTATATTCACACACATTTAGATATAAACACATGGTTATATTATAGCTACTTATTACTGTGAATAATTTTCTTCCCTTGACATTTGAGTCACTCATTTATTCATTCATTCACTATTGAGTATCTATTAGGTACTAGGTTCTGGGGACACGAGAAAACCGCCTCGGCCCTCAAGGAACTCCCATCCTTCTGGGAGAGCCAGGAAAGGTAACAGGTGATTATAATGCAGCTGGTCCACTGCTGACAGGTGTAAGAGAAGGATGTGTTCTTCAATTTTAGATTCATAAAAACACAAGCGCTTCCTTTTGCCAAACTCCATTCTCTACCTCGCGCTCAAGGATGCTCCTCCCAGTGCTGGCATCTGCCTGTGGTCACCTCAGGCTGGGTGGGCCAAAGGTTTGGGCATCTAGAAGCTTAGAGGAAGGCCCGAGTTGGCTCTGCGAACAGCATGTGCAGCGGGGAATCAACAGTCTTCTTCCCAGAGCTGCTGCGTGGTCAGCCGTGTGCCCTGCCTTCCCAAAGTGGCAGCGCTCACCCAGGATCTAGTCCGGCAGCCAGAGATCCTGCTGGCGAGGCGCCTGCAGGTGCAGAACAATGAGCAGGTGCTCTAAAAGCAGATCCTATTCACGCTCATTCTCCCTCTTACGTTGCTCTGAACTGAGCTCTCTTGCCCTCGGTCCTCACCAGCGCTTGTCCGGAGAGTTCATGGGCTTGAATATCTGCAGATGTGTTTACGTGTTACTCTTCCCCGCAGAGACAGCCTCTGTGCTCTGCCCAAGTTCCAAGTGTCAACAGTAGTAACCACGCAAAGGTTGCTTTCAAAGGGCTTTTTAGTCCTGGTAACTATAATAATAGTGACAGCCATCGTGTTTGGAGCGCATCCTATGTATTAGGGTCAGAGATAAAGGTTTTACATTCGTTATCATATTTAATGCTTACTACAACCCTATGAGCCAAGTATACTATTATCCCAATTCAACAGACGAGCAAACATAGAAAGATTAATTCACTTGCCCAAAGACACATAGTTAATAGGTGGTTGAGCTGGGTTTTGAACTCAGTCTGATTCTGTAACTAGTGGGCTTAACCCATCTTCTGTGTCTATGCCAGACTAAGTCCTTCTGAGCTGAATAGTCACCAAGGACCTTCTGCTCCTGGCTGTTCCCTTTGCCTCCCTGTACCCACATAACTCCTTCCAGCATCCTGTCTGGAATGGCGCCTCCTCCTCCATCTTTCCTTATCCCTTCCTCTGCTTGCTTTATTTATTTATTTATTTATTTATTTATTTATTTATTTAGGAGGTTTCTTTTATTGAGATATAACTGACATATTAACACTGTATTAGTTTCAGGTGTACCACACAGTGATTTGATACCTGTATATATTGCAAAATGATCAGCCCAATAAGTCCAGTTAACATCCAAATTGTTTTTCCTGTGATGAGAAATTTTAAGATCTACTCTCCTAGCAACTTTCAAAATATACAATGTTTTATTTAACTATAGTCACCAGGCTGAACATTACATCCCCAGGACTTACGTATTTTGTAACTAAAAGTTGATACCTTTTGACCACCTTCACACATTTCTGCTTTATTTTTGTTCATAAACTTACCCTTACCTGACACTGTATCATGTATCTATTATTTGTTTATTATCTATCAATCTCCCCATTAGACTAAGAAGTCCTCGGGGGTGGGGACTTTCTTTTGCTTACTGCTGAATCTCTAACACCTAGGAGAGAGTCTGGTCCACAGAAGATACTCCAAAAAAGATTTGTTGAATGACTGAATAGATTTCATGCTAATTAAGATTATGCAAAGTTGGAGCGCCTGAGTGGCTCAGTAGTTTAAGCGCCTGCCTTCAGCTCAGGTCATGATCTCAGGGTCCTGGGATGAAGCCCCGCATCGGCTCCCTGCTCAGTGAGAAGCCTGCTTCTCCCTCACCCCCTGCAGCTACCCCTGCTTGTGCTCACTCTTTCTCTCAAATAAATAAATAAAATCTTAAAAAAAAAAAAAAAAGATTATGCAAAGCTGAAATGGTACCATGTAAAATATTAATAAAGACTCACTTTGTTTGCAAAATTTGAAATGTTTCCGAATTGTAAGAATTCATCAAGAGTCACTGGATTTCAAAGCTGGTAGAACAAGGAAATGATAAGCCGTGTTTCTGCTGTTAACCTTGGTTAAAAGAAAAACCTCTGTTTCTGTACTCCTAACACTCTGACACTGAGAAAATGTGTTTTTCTACACCAAGCAATTTTCCAAATCTTAGGGGACATTGACTGGGTGTCCCAATATCTAATTCAATTCTGGCACAAACTGCCCAGTTAGCCCAGACCCCACAGGCTGAGGGCTCAGTCCCACAAGACTGCCTCCCAGCCTCGGCCACCATTCGCAAGTAGTGGGGTCCCCAGATTTCCACAACTTCTGTCCAACTTGGCTACAAATCAAAGGTTCCCACAACTCCCCCCTCTGGGCCCCTCCGGTTCAATAATTTGCTAGAACATCTTACAGAATCCAAGTAAACGGTTCCCTTGCTATTACTAATTTATTATAGAGGGGGGATTCAGCTCAGGAGCAGCCAGATGGAAGAGATGCATAGGGAAAGGCGTGTGGAAGGGGGCACGAAGCTTCCATCCCTCTCCAGGTGCATCACCCTCCCGGCACCACCCCGAATTCACCTACCTGGACGTTCTCCAACCCCTTCAGTTAGGCTTTGTGAAGTCTCCCTTACACAGAACACATTGTTGTCCACTGGTGATTGAACTCAATCTCCAGCCTCTCCCCTCCCCAGAAGTCGAAGGCTGGGGCTGAAAGTTCCAGCCCTTTAATCACCCGGTTGGGTGGGTTCATTTGGCAACCAGCCCCCGCTCTCCTGGAGTCACCTCAGTAACAGAAGCTCAGGTGGGGTTGCAAAGGGGCTCGGTTATGAATAACAAAAGAAGCTCCTTTCACTCCTATCATTTGGGAAATTCCAAGGGCCCTAGAAACTCTGTGCCAAGAACCTGGGAGGAAAACCAAATATTTATTTATTGTATTATATTAGGAGCTCTGTGCCAGGAGCAGGGACAAGGATCGAATATATATTTTTTATGATATACAATATCACAACAGTGGTACCATTCTAGATGGAGACTGGGTTTGGGTTTGGTATCCCCTGGGCCAGGCTGTTCCTGAGCCCTGCAAACCCTGTGAGTGATTTTGATGACTGGCATGCTCTTATTTTATCATGCACTAACGTTATAATTGAAAGTATTTTTGGTGCTGATAAAAATGTCATCCAAGTATTCACTATGTGCAGGTGCTGAAAAATTTGCCCGAAATCCATTAACTTCAGAGCAGAAGTTAAATGTGACAAAACGTGCAGTGGAGAATCCCACACCAGCTCGTCGATCCCCCCACCCTGGTAACTGAGAAGAGAGAACATTGCAAAATAGTAAGAAGCCAGTGATGGAGAACACTTAAAACAACTCTCGGCCAAAAAAATAAACAATAATAGTTAAAGACATGTGCTTTAAGAAGCCCCTGTCTTCCTGCTTTGTATTTATTTCTGTGGCAACACAGATCTTAAATTATGCGAGTCAAAAGTCACTTCCTGCCTCAATGTCCACAATAGCCAAACTGTGGAAAGAGCCAAGATGTCCATCGACAGATGACTGGATAAAGAAGATGTGGTATATATATACAATGGAATATTATGCAGCCATCAAAAGGAATGAGATCTTGCCATTTGCAAC
>NW_028038590.1:0-495 GCF_054177405.1 Leptonychotes weddellii | reverse complement strand
GCCTTTACTCCAGTAGGGAAAATAAGACAGAACATATTGTGACGATTTGAGGCTGGTTTTTATGAATACCCTAAGATGGTATGAAATGTCAGAATGATTGGGACGATGGGACAGTCACTTACGGCTTCAGTCGTAAATCAGGGTTCAAGAAGCAAAAAGTGGTGTAAGTTGGACCCTGGAAGGAAGCACGGGGTTCTGACAGAAGGAGATGAGGGAATGATGGAAATGAAGATTTAAGGTAGCGAAGTGCACACACAAATCTAAGATATTAATCTGGATGCATATAGAATGTATTCTTCACAACATTATTAACTCATTAGTTAGGTTAGGAGACATGTACAGACAAAACACTGTGTGAATCAAATCTAAATGCACCAATATGCAGCCATCTGCATGATACACCAACAAAAGCAAAGAACAAGATGCAGAACACCTCGTGTGGGATTCGACCTAATTTTTTAGTGTATGGTAGGTGATTAGGCTCCCAAGTACTCA
>NW_028038589.1:0-495 GCF_054177405.1 Leptonychotes weddellii | reverse complement strand
GAAGCAGACTCCCCGCCGAGCAGGGAGCCCGATGCGGGACTCGATCCCGGGACTCCAGGATCATGACCTGAGCTGAAGGCAGTCGCTTAACCAACTGAGCCACCCAGGCGCCCTGGGCCGTGTTTTTTTTTAATACTACTTAACTCTGAAAGCATATTAATGGACAATATGTAAGGAAATGTTCATGTCTATGTTCCAACAAAACTTTATTTAGAAAAACAGGCAGTGGGCTGGATTTAACCCACACACCAGTTTGCAAACCCTGGTCTAAAAGATCCTGCCCACATTACTGGTAATTTTAATCTCAGAACCAGCTAGATGAAAGCTGAGGTCTGGAGTTTTTCATAACTGTATTAGTCAGGGTTCTTCAGAGAAAAAGAACCAATAGGATATAGACAACTCTTTTTTTAAAAAGAGATTTTTTTTTTTGGGCGCCTGGGTGGCTCAGTTGGTTAAGCGACTGCCTTCGGCTCAGGTCATGATCCTGGAGTCCCT
>NW_028038588.1:0-495 GCF_054177405.1 Leptonychotes weddellii | reverse complement strand
CATGGAACACTTCATCTAAAACTAATGATGTAATGTATGGGGATTAACATAAGAATAAAAAAATTTAAAAAAATTAATTAATTAATTAAAAAATCCCTCTTGCTTGGCATGCAAATGCTTCATGTATGAAATATTATTTTTGTTCATGATCTCCATTATGTAAACTGCACTTAGCCACATCTGGCTGGTGTTAACATAAAAGAGGTGAAGGATGTTGAATGTTCAAGACCCTCGAAGAGATTTAGATGGTAAGTAATTTCATTAGGGCACTAATGACCATAAAACCTAGTTGTTATTGATTTGTCCTCCATGGAGAGATCTACTTTTCTGCCTCATCTCAATTATTATGGTTCATAATACAGAGATCATTTCAACACTGAGTTGCTAATGCATGGCCCTATAATAATCTGTTTTAGCTCCATCTTTGTATTGACATATAACTAAATCCAGACACTATCACCAAGTAGTTATCAAAGGAAATGGTGGAGATAATCA
>NW_028038587.1:0-495 GCF_054177405.1 Leptonychotes weddellii | reverse complement strand
ATCTTTGGGGTAAATACCCAGTAGTGCAATTGCTGGATCATATGGTAGCTCTATTTTCAACTTTTTGAGGAACCTCCATACAGTTTTCCAGAGTGGCTGCACCAGCTTGCATTCCCTACATTAGCAGATTTAACAGAACAGCACTTACTTACATGCAATGTACTTTAATATTTTGTTTTGTTTTTTAAAATACTGTTCGCCACCTATTGAAATGATGTTGGAGCCCGTTAATGAAAGGGTAAGCAAACTTCTTCTGTAAAGCATCAAACAGTAAGTATTTTTCACTTTGTGAGCCATGTGGCCTCTGTCAGGTGCACTCGAGTCTGCCCCTGCAGCGGGAAAGCATAAATGATTAGCATGGCTGTGTTCCAATAAAATGTTACTTATAGAAACCGACAGTAGCCCAACCCCTGCTCTAATAGAGCAGAGCCCACAGTTCCAAAGTATTAAAATGCAGCACCAGTTCAACAATTTCCAGTGCTCAGCTGACTGCCT
>NW_028038586.1:0-495 GCF_054177405.1 Leptonychotes weddellii | reverse complement strand
ACAAAGCCAGTACTTAAGTATTCCAGAAGTTGAGGCAATCTTAACTCAATTGTTAAAATATAACAAAATTGCATCTTAATTGATTATTTTAGAAATCCTGATTTCTACATTAATTGACAAAAAAACGTGTGTTAGAATCAGTCATTGTAATTTCTGCTTAAAAAGTAGCCCGTGTTTCTCCTATCTTCAATTTTCTTCCCCTCATATATTTCTCCTAACATTCTAAACCTCTGCTGATTGATGTTATACATAATGGTACCCCATTGATATTTTGTGTGTTGCATTTTGTCAGAGACCAGTTCATGTACCTACACTGTCCTCTGCTCACAACTCCTGTCTGATTTAATTTGTCATCCTTGAATTTTGGTGGCTAGCTTCTCGAGTAGCTAGGAAAACTTCAGCCTAACAGAAACTATTCAGAGAAAAGTTATTGTGAAAAGATTGCTCTCAGTTCCCAAACTAAGGGTCATTTACAGTAGCATGACCTTGACAAAT
>NW_028038585.1:0-495 GCF_054177405.1 Leptonychotes weddellii | reverse complement strand
TGTGGGTATATGTATGTATATATATTTATATCTATATATTATATATATCTCTCTATATATTTATATATTATATATAAATATGTGTGTGTATGTATGTGTAGGTATATATATATCTATATATTTATATATTTATATATGTATTTATATTTATATATATGTATATATGTGTATGTGTGTATATATATCTATATCTATATATATTTATATTTATCTATCATCTATATTTATCATCTATATTTATCTATCATCTATATTTATCATCTATATTTATCTATCATCTATATTTATCATCTATATTTATCTTTCATCTCTATCTCTATCATCTCTATATCATCTCTATCTCTATCTATCATCTCTATCTATCTCTATCATCTCTATCTCTCTCTATCTCTATCAATCATCTCTATCATCTCTATCAATCATCTCTATCATCTCTATCAATCATCTCTATCATGTCTATCATCTCAATCAATCTCTGTCATCTCTATCATCTCT
>NW_028038584.1:0-495 GCF_054177405.1 Leptonychotes weddellii | reverse complement strand
ATGGTAAAGAATACATTCTTTGGCATCATACTCCGAAGGTTCAAATCCCATAACCACAACCTACTGACTGTGTGATATTTGGATACTTAATACCATTTCTGTATCTCAGTTTCCCCATTTGTGAAAGATAAATAGGAATGGTATTGATTCTACCATATTGTCATAAAGATTGAAATAAATTATGTATCAATCACTAGAAAAAAAAAAAAAAAAAAAAAAAAAATTTCTATATTTTGTTTTTTATTCTATAATTTGTTTTTAAATTTTTCAGAGAATGGAAATGTGGCTGGTTGCCATTTTTTTTGTTTCTTTGTTTTTGTTCATTTTGTTTTTTACTATTAAGAATAATTCTGCCATTCTTATCCACCTGCCCTGTTGCAGTATAGGCAAGTTTCCCAAGGGTGTGTACCTAGAAGAGGAATAGCTATGTTGTAGTGTATGTGCTCTTTTAACTTGGCTGGATAACCCTAAATTATATTCCATGGTGTTTGTACC
>NW_028038583.1:0-495 GCF_054177405.1 Leptonychotes weddellii | reverse complement strand
AGTGGAGGACCTAGCATGTGTGGGCTTCAGGACGAGTTCGATTCAGCCCTCAGCAATGTTATCGAGCCCCTGGCTTCCTGGGCCCTCTGTGGGGCTGGCACTGGCCTCGCCTAGGCCACTTCTGCAGTCGTGATGGAAAAGCCCCCGGCCTGGGTGGTCCACCCCATGCTTTGCTCTGCAGGCCGAGACCCGAGTTTCCCACCACCTCACTGGCTGGGACCAGGTCACATGCCCATGGATGAGCCAATCCCTGGAGCCAGGGAGTGGGGCCGTGGAGACTGGTAGAGGTTGTTCGGTCCTCTGTTGTAACGACTTTTCTAATTGCTGTGGTGGCAACGTCTTCTGTGATGCATCTGTTGATAAAACGAGTGTTGATTTCTGGTAGTGAGTGGGTCCAAGGTGCTGGCTTAGTACCTAGCACCTCAGTCCCGGCACCTCAGTTCTACTCTACTATTCTGCAGACACAATGGCTGAGAATGAGCAAAGCTGATGGAA
>NW_028038582.1:0-495 GCF_054177405.1 Leptonychotes weddellii | reverse complement strand
ACGTATTATGTGATGTTTATATATGGTGTTTAATTTTATAACGTATTATGTGATTTATATATGGTGTTTAATTTTATAACGTATTATGTGATATTTATATATGATGTTTAATTTTATAACGTATTATGTGATATTTATATATGATGTTTAATTTTATAACGTATTAGATATTTATATATGATGTTTAATTTTATAACGTATTATGTGATATTTATATATGATTAATTTTATATTGTATTATATATTTATATATGGTGTTTAATTTTATAACGTATTATATGATATTTATATATGGTGTTTAATTTTATAACGTATTATATATTTATATATGGTGTTTAATTTTATAACGTATTATGATATTTACATATGATTAATTTTATAATATATTATATGATATTTATAATGGTGTTTAATTTTATAATGTATTATATGATATTTATATATGATGTTTAATTTTATTCTCTCCAGAACTTTTACTAGCCTAGGCATCTAAGA